>NC_091161.1:30425076-30572409 GCF_040958095.1 Procambarus clarkii | reverse complement strand
CGAGATCCAGCATTGGCTGTTTCTTGTTTACAATTAAATTTAAGTCGGTTGAGTTTTGTTGGGTTCCCAACCATATTGGTGTGTCTTTAAATGAGCATGCAGATGCTGCCGCGAAGGAAGCTGTCCACTCTTGTCCCATCTCTCGTAAAGGTATTCCATATTCCGACTTTTACCCGGTTATCCATTCCTCCGTCCTTACCCGCTGGCAAGCTTCTTGGTTGTCTGTTACTGATAACAAACAACGAACTCTTAAATGTTGTGTTTCCTCGTGGCCGTCCTCCTACCACCGTATTCGGCGATGGGAAACAGCTCTGGCGAGGTTGCATATTGGCCATACTCGCTTAACCCATGGTCACTTGATGGAGCGCCGCCCTGCTCCTTATTGTCCTTGTTGCATTGTCCCTCTTACGGTCGTGCATGTCCTTCTTGAATGTCCTGATGTTACGAACCCGGATCCAGCGTCCGAGCACGGAGTAGTAAACGACCGCGCCATCTGAGGGTCAGCTCCCGAAACCCCCCGCCAAACGCCGACGACACCTGGTGAGGATGCCGTGTATCAGCTACGAGGGCCAGTTTCCAGTCCCGTTCAGCACTCTACACCGCCGCCACTGACCTCTGGTAAGGTGGTGCTCCGACGACAGCGCCATCTATGGACTGGATACGTCAGGTGTTTGTGCCCGAGCCCGTAAGTAAGGTGTTTTAGTGTGTCCCAGTCATTGATGACGTGTCTGTTTACAGAGTCGACCTGGGACCGCTGTGTTGAAGGTTGAGTCAGTCTACCCGAGGCAGCCAGTCTCCATACCTTGAACCTTGCTGCAGCTGTTGTGACGTCGTCCCCCCGGAAGAACACTGTGGTGTGTTAGCCTGCCAGTGGAGTGGCAGTAAGAGGATTTACCCGGGACCGACTGTTGGAGACGATCATCCACTGGGGTATTGAGGACAGGAGGGTGATTTGTGATATCACACGAGACTCCTGTCTAGGGCGTACCCCTTATATCGTTCGTGGAGTGGCCGTACCAGCCTTGGTGGCTCAGTACCTGCCAGCAGACCAGCTGGACGTGTGGTTGACGGCCTCCACGACGGTGCCCCCAGTGGACCTGTGTTTTGGCTGACCTGTGGCCAGGGTAGGCTCAACTTCTGTGGATATTTCGTTGTGGGGCCACGAAGAAGCACCAAGGACTCGGCACCGAGAGTTGTGGCACCAGAGTCTTCAGCAGAAGACTATATTGTGTATAATCCCCTTGTATAGTGTTAATACCCCTCCCCCTGTGCACTTTTTGATTTTATATATTTAATTGGTGATGGTGACAAGTATAATCTTAAGTTCTTAGCTTTCTTTCCCTACTCCCTTTTAAGTTACTTGCGTCACGGATCTCATCCCTTGATAGCCAATACTGGCTTGGGAACGGATACATATATCTTCCTCTAACAACATCAGAGTAAGGACCCCGTTGCGTCCCGAGAGGGCCGTAACATAATTGGCATCCCCAGCGGGATCCGTCCCCTTGTTAAGTATGTTTGACAGGGTGGTGAAGTGGCGTAATCCCTGTAAATAATTCCCCCTGTGTGTGACGATTGTGACGTTATACGTCCTGTGCGGTGCTCAGAGTGACTAAGTGCGATATTGTGCAGTGCGGTGCTCGCTGTGATTAAGCGATTAAGTGCAATATTGACTAGTGCGGTGCTCAGTGATTCAGTGCAATATTGTAGAGCGAAGTGTTCGCTTGGACTCAGTGCAATATTGGGTAGACCATCGATGATCTGGACGATGTTCAGGCTTTTCTGAATAGAGTGGACTGTCTTGCCAGATTAAAGTATCTGAGCAAACCAGAGCTTGTACTAGTGAGCGCCTACCTGGAGATCAAGATCCGTGCCAGTGATTCCCGTGTGGAGATCTTGTCCAAGGTTCACCGGCTCCTGAAGGCAAAGAGAAACAGGAAGGCGAGACTCCTAGTACAAGGGAAGGTGAGGAGAAAGCTTCCACGGAAAAGGAAGATAAGGGGCAGCGACGTTTGACAGTGATGCAGGTGAGCTTAATATCAGCTTCTAACTGTAAAGATGCGGTGGCTTTGTAAATCAATCGAGAAATTGAATGGAAGAAGTTAGAATTAGAACGAGAGTTAAAAGATAAAGAATTGCGATGAGGCGTTTAGAATTAGAAGAAGGAAAGAAGAACGAGAAAGAGAAGAGAAACGAGAGAGAGAAGAGAGAGAAAGAGAAGAAAGAAGAGAAGAACGAGAAAGAAGAAGAAAAGGAAAGACAGAGACAACATGAACTAGAAGTATTACGACTAGGCGCTGAACAGACAAACTGGAGTAAGCGGTTTCGATCCGGTAAGGAATATAAAAATGGTCCCCAAATTCAACGAGAGAGAAGTTTCGAAGTTCTTCGCAGCCTTCGAGAAAGTCGCTGCCTCTTTGGAGTGGCCAAGGGAGAATTGGGCCATCATGATACAGTCAGTCTTGACTGGGAAGGCCCAAATCGCCTACTCTACGTTATCCCTTGACGACTCCGGCGATTACGATATGGTGAAGAAAGTGGTGCTCATGGCGTACCAATTGGTACCTGAGGCATATAGGCAAAGTTCAGAAACCTGAAGAAGACCTCAGAGCACACTTTCACCGAATTCGCCACCATCAAGGAGCGACTTTTTCAAGAATGGTGTGCCTCTCGGAAGGTGGAGACCAAGGAAGACCTCGAGCAGCTGATTCTGCTCGAGGACTTCAAGGATTGTTTGTCTGGAGACCTGAAGACGTACCTCGAGGAACAGCAGGTAGAGACCTTGAGTGCGGCAGCCACCATGGCTGAAGAGTATATCCTGACTCATGGGCCATCTGCTAGGTACGTCCCGAAGACCTATTCAAGATATCCAGCCAAACATAAACCGGAGGATAAAACCGCCCCTCGAAGTGCCGCCAAGACAACCTCAGATAGTCCTCGGAGAATTAGTCCGAAAAGGGACGTATTGTGTTGGACCTGCGGTAAGAGAGGACATATTGCTGCAAGGTGTCGTAGCAGTACAGGTACTAATCCCCGTAGGGAAGTCATGCTGATGAACAGTATAGTACCACCGACATCCACCCTAGAGAAGAGGAAAGGATTGTTCGCCCCATATACCTCCCAAGGATATGTAGCCAGTGGCCTTTCAAGTACGCCTCTGGTAATACTTAGAGACAGTGGAGCGGCCCAGTCTCTGATTCTGGCAACATCATTACCCGAAGGTATATCAGCTGATGAGATGCAGAAGGTAATCCTGGGTGGATTCCCTTCCACCTTGTACGTTGCCCCATTGGTACAAGTGCATCTAGATTCTCAGCACTTCAAAGGTGAGTGTCGGTTGGCCGTGGTGGATAGTCTTCCCATAGAGGAGATTGACGTAATATTAGCCAATGACTTAGCCCTAGGATTATTACCCAACTGTCCCCTGGTAATGGATAATCCAGGACGTGAAGAGACCAGTCCCATCGCAGCAATGCAAACCAGGTCTCAGGCGCACCTCCATGCACCACTAGATCTAAACACTTTGTTTGACTCTCCTCCTATCCCACAGGATACAAGTAGCCATACACCAGTCCCGCCCGTCCAGATGCCGGTTCCTGAACGCTGGACTCGAGCCCATCTGATAGAGGAACAGAAGGACGACCCTCAGGTACGGAAGTTGGCCGACACCGTAGACTCTCCTGCGAAAGGAGGGGATCTATATGTGTGGTCAAGTGGTGTACTGTGTCGCCGGCATCCTCCGAAATACCCCCAGTCAAGTGCGGTAGGTGATCAGATAGTCGTCCCAGCCGTGTTCAGATCTAAGCTGTTAGAAACAGCCCATGCTAATAGATTTGCTGGACATGGTGGGATCTCTAAGACTTTCCAACGCCTAGCCAAGGGCTTCTACTGGCCGCATATGAAGGAGGACGTACGTCGTTTCTGCAAGACCTGCCACGCCTGCCAGGTGGCCGGGAAAGCAAACCAGCCTGTCCCCAAAGCCCCTTTATACCCCATTCCATCAATAGGTGAGCCCTTCGAACACCTCATCTTGGATATAGTAGGCCCTCTTCCACCTGCTACCTCAGGGGTACAGTATTTGCTAACAATACTAGATCGGGTTAGTAGGTACCCAGAAGCGATCCCCCTTAAGACCATCACAGCTAGGGTTTTGGTGAAACAACTGCTCTGGTTCATCTCACGATACGGTCTTCCCAAGACCATTCAGACGGACCAGGGATCTAATTTCATGTCCCATTTGTTTCGCCAACAGATCGCCGACCTGGGAATCCGACAGGTAACCTCTAGTGCCTACCATCCCGAGTCTCAGGGAGCTTTGGAACGTTTTCACCAGACGTTGAAGGGCATGCTTCGGAAGTTTTGCTACGACAGGCAGAGTAAGTGGGTTGAAGAACTGCCCTACCTCCTATTTGCGGTAAGATCAGTACCCAATGAATCCATAGGAATCTCCCCATTCGAGATGATCTTTGGTCACTCAGTAAGAGGTCCCTTAGAGGTGGCACGAGACCATTGGCTGGACGCAGAAACCAACGAGGATATTGTGGACTGGTTGTCTACAAATAAAGGACTGCTGTTCTCAGCCTGGGAGATGGCTACTAGGACCTTAGAAAGTACACAAAGAACTATCAAGAGCAGGTATGATAGGAGGACCAAGCAAAGGGAGTTCCAAGTAGGAGATCTGGTTTTGGTATGTACTCCTACTATAACTGGAAGTTTGAGCGCCAGATTCGTAGGTCCCTACCCGGTTGTAAAGAAGGTTACTAACCTCAATTACCTTCTGAGTACTCCAGACCGTCGTAAGAAAGAAACTCTGGTTCATGTTAATATGATCAAGAGATACGAGGGGCGGGATACACTCCCCGTAAACTTAGTGACCACTAATGACGACATTGAGGAGGAAGAGGAGGTGCTGACTAACTCAGACATTCTGTTAAACTTGCAGGCAAAGTTGACACACGTGGCCGAAGGACATCAATCATCATTGCTGCAGATGATCCGGCAATACAAGCCTATCTTCGACGATGTTCCAGGATTAACATCTGTCTTGAGGCATGATGTCGAGCTGGAGGAAGGCGTCCGACCTATAAAGCAACACCCGTACCGTCTCAACCCACTGAAGAAACGGGTGGTGAAAGAGGAGGTAGATTACATGCTGAAACACCATCTGATAGCCCCGAGCTCGAGCCCATGGTCATCCCCGATACTACTAGTGCCCAAACCTGGTAAGAAATACCGTCTTTGTATTGATTATCGCCAGGTGAATAAGGTCACTGTAGCAGATACTTACCCGCTCCCCAGAGTAGAGGAATGTCTGGATGCCATAGGTAGAGCCCGGTACCTGACAAAATTTGACCTGTTCAAAGGCTATTGGCAAGTTCCCCTCACGGAAAAAGCCAAACCCATATCAGCATTTGTGACTCCCGACGGGCTGTTTGAATGTCAGGTGATGCCATTCGGGATGAAAAACGCAGCCTCCACTTTCCAGAGACTGATGGGTACTGTGTTGCGTGACGTGGAAAACACCTTAGTCTACATCGATGATGTATTAATATATGATGTAGATTGGCAGGATCATCTGCGTCACATAGAGGATTTCTTCAAGGCCATGCTCCAGTCAGGATTGGTGGTCAACTTGCATAAATCGGAGTTTGCCAGAACCTCTGTCATCTTCCTAGGTCATAAGGTTGGAGGAGGATGGATTGCGCCGAAGGCCAGCAAGATCGAGGCAATAGTCCAGTATCCTACGCCAGCTACCAGGAAGGACATCTTGTGTTTCCTTGGTATGGCTGGGTTTTATCGTAAGTTTGTCCCTAATTTTTCCTCCATCGCCGCCCCCCTGACCAATCTGTTGAAGAAGGGGGTAAAGTTAATATGGAATGAGAATTGCCAGAAGGCATTCGAGAGTCTCAAAGCAATTCTGATCTCTGCTCCAATCCTCAGGTCCCCGAGCTTTGAGGATAGATTCATCCTGACGGTCGACGCCTCTGACTATGGCCTGGGCTCCGTTTTATCCCAGACGGACGAGAAGGGGGTGGAACATCCGGTGGCCTACCATTCTAAGAAGTTCACCCCCAGCCAGCTGAATTACTCGGTCATAGAGAAGGAAACGTTGGCCTTGATTAATTCCGTCCAGCACTTTGAGGTGTATCTAACAAGCAATGGTCATCCTATATTAGTACGGACCGACCATAATCCTCTAAAGTTCCTGGCTCAGTTTAGGCAAAAGAACCTCAGGCTCACCAGATGGAGTCTCCATCTGCAGCAATACCCCCTCCAGATTGAACACATCAAAGGGGTGGACAACGTGGTAGCTGATGCATTATCTCGCATCTAAATCCTCATACTAATTTGGTTTGTCTTCCCTTATAGAACCCCAAACCAAATTCCTTTTGGTGGGGAGGTGTTACGAACCCGGATCCAGCGTCCGAGCACGGAGTAGTAAACGACCGCGCCATCTGTGGGTCAGCTCCCGAAACCCCCCGCCAAACGCCGACGACACCTGGTGAGGATGCCGTGTATCAGCTACGAGGGCCAGTTTCCAGTCCCGTTCAGCACTCTACACCGCCGCCACTGACCTCTGGTAAGGTGGTGCTCCGACGACAGCGCCATCTATGGACTGGATACGTCAGGTGTTTGTGCCCGAGCCCGTAAGTAAGGTGTTTTAGTGTGTCCCAGTCATTGATGACGTGTCTGTTTACAGAGTCGACCTGGGACCGCTGTGTTGAAGGTTGAGTCAGTCTACCCGAGGCAGCCAGTCTCCATACCTTGAACCTTGCTGCAGCTGTTGTGACGTCGTCCCCCCGGAAGAACACTGTGGTGTGTTAGCCTGCCAGTGGAGTGGCAGTAAGAGGATTTACCCGGGACCGACTGTTGGAGACGATCATCCAGGCAGCCAAACATGAACGTGACATTTAACATGTCCTCAGTCTATGCTCGTCCGTGCACTGACCCACAACAGTTCATACATTTTAACACAAGATTTATTTAAAATAGTTTTTGATACGTAAACTATTATAATACATTATTATTTATGAGGCGAGGGAGACAGGTTGGAATGCACTCACGGACTATAATTTCCATCAACAACTATCACAGTTGATGGAAATTAAATTTTACAAATTTAAATTACACACAAGTTTAATGTTCATTAATATATTTTTGTAATGAACAAAATATAGTACTTGGTTACACAGGACGTAAATGTTAATTTAGGCGTCTCTGGGGTTGGCGGCAGCGTGGACGACACTGACTCAGTATGGCTAGTTTCATTCACATAGGATGGGCAGGGGGGGGGGGAGATATGTGACTCTTGCTAGATTAAAAGTCTTTGGTCCGTATTTCAAAGATTGAAATCTGATCGTTAACAAACACCTTATAACTGCCAGAATTTAACTATAATAATAATTGTGTAAACTTTTTTACACCTGCTTTGGGTCGAACTGCCAATTTCACTATAAAGTTGACACTCAAGCCTCTGCTGTGGAACAGTTAATCACACGTCTCGACCAATAGACAAAGGTATTTTACTCTATTTTTTACAAATGAGTAAACCAAAACAAATTGATATTTTTTAATAAAACTAACATCTTGTAACTATGCCTATTTAGACAATCAGCAAATATAGGCCATTCTACCAACAGAGCACAATGTGATAAAATAACTAATCATCTAGAGTAACTTGCCTGTAAGCCTGACACAGGTAACCTCATGCACAGGACTGTCCAGGTGACTAATTTAGTAAAACCAATGAGGCGGGCGCTGAGCAGCACCTCTCCCCACGCCGGCCCGCGCCACACTGCCCGCCGCGCCTCTTGACTAGCTTGGCCTGATGGCTCAACTACCTGTGACGTCATTCACCTCACCTGACATTAGACCGCCTCACATACAAATAATTCACAAGTAAAGTCACTTCAACAATATTAATATAGAGTTTATTTCTATTAATGTGAAGTATGAGCAAGTGTGAGTATGTATTAAAAGCACATACTTCACTACTGGACATTAAACCCACTACCACACCCACCTAGTAGCTTGAAAGCTCCATAACGTCTTCTGTAACTGTTATGTTGGGGCCTAGGCCAGGGGCCAGGTACAGCAACCGGTTATGGTGTTCAGCGTCGTGAGGAGTGTATTTACTGTGTGCCTGTAGGGTCGGGCTCACTATAGCCCGTGCTACATGGACATTCCCTTCCGGGTACCTAAATCTAAAACAACAAACGTTTCGGGTTGAACGCTTAGCTCTTGGACCCCGCCTTTCTAATCGCTGGTTGTGTAATTTACCGACTCCAGCCCTATTTTCCCTCTTTCATACTAAATGTGTTTTTTCTCTTCCTCTCACATCACCAGGAAGCAGCCCGCAGCAGTTGTATAACTCCCAGGTACCTATTTACTGCTAGATGAAAAGATAAATCAGGTGGAAAAAAAACTGCCCATGTCCTCTGTCTCGCCCAGGAATCAAACCCTGGCCCTTAGGACAACGACCTCAGAGTGCTATATACTCTGTTGCAAGGACCTGTGCATGCGTGTATGTGTTTGTGCGGACTCGCATTAATGTACTCACCTAGATGTGCCTTCATGGTCAAGCTAGGCTTTTAGCCCCACCTTCTAAACATTCTTAGATTAATGCAATGTCTGTTTTATCCCGCTTTAATCATATTTACATAAATTGTTTAATATAATTAACTTCAACGTTTAAACAGTTCCATTTATTGACAGCTCTGACACTGAAAAAGTTCTGTCTGACGTCCATGTGACTCATTTGGATCTTTAATTTCTTTCTATGATCCCCTCGTTCTGCTGTTCTTTGCTTTGAACAATATTATTTTGTCTGCCTTGTCAATTTCCCTTAGAATTGTATATATTATCATATCCCCCTTCTCTCCCCTTTCCTATAGTGTGGTAAGGCCCAGTTCTCTGTCTTTCCTTAGAGCATAAACCCTTCAGCTCAGGAACGAGTCTCGTTGCATATCTTTGGACCTTTTCTAGTTTTTTCTTGTCCTTTTATAGGCAAGGGCTCCATGCTGGGGATGCACATTCATATGTGTGGGCCTCACCTTTCCTGTATATAGGGACCGGAAAGCCCTCCCTTGTCCAAATTTCTGAAGGATACACAAATGTTGGCCAAAATGGTTTATGGAGCTGTTATTCTGCTAATGTGGGCTTCTGGCATCACAAATGGCGTTATGTCCACTCCCAGGCCTTTCTTCTTTTCCGATAATATAATTTGTTTTCCTCTATATTTTTTATTGCTGTACTGGTCTTAGTGCGCCTGTTGTTGTTGTTATAGATTCAGCTACTTGGAACAAGTTCCAAGTAGCACGGGCTATGGTGAGCCCGTAGGGGACTTACCTGGCACAGGAGCGGTGTGTGCGCCTGTTCCCTTCATAACTTTGCATTTGGCTGGGTTAAACTAACAGCCGTTTTTTAGAACATTTTTGAAGTATGTCCAAATTTGATTGAATGCTCACAATCTATCACAGTCCTGACTTCTCATGAGCTTTCCATTATTGGTAAATATTGATACAAGAGAATATTTCCTCTGTCAGATGATTGACATCAATTTTAAACAGTTGGGTCCTAGAAGCGACCCTTGTGGTACTCGAATTGTAACCCCCTCTCTACTTTGATGTATCTGTCCTTTTGATTCCTTCTTGAGATATATTCTCTGACCCACCTTAGGACTTTTCCTGTTACACCAGCCTGCTCCTCTAATTTGAGTAGGAGTCTTTCATGCATAGCCGTTGAAGTGCCACACGGCAGCATCTTGGGACCTCTCCTATTTCTTATATACATCAATGATCTGCCTAATGTCTCTAACATTCTGAAACCTATTTTGTTTGCTGAAGATACTACTCATCTACTCTAACCCCAACCCACATACACTAAATGATGTTAATAATGAACTAAAAAAAGTCCACTTATGGAAGTCAACCAATAAACTAACACTTAACATAGAGAAGACCTACTACATTTTATTTGGATGCAAATCTACAAATGCAATTCAGCTTCAGATAGATAATGTAAACATTAGCAATAAAAATGATGAAAAGTTTCTTGGCCTATTCCTAGACAAGAGACTCGACTTCAGCACCCACATACAACACATAACTAAGAAAGTCTCTAAAACAGTTTGGATACTCTCCAAAATCAGATATTATGTACCTAACTCTGCTCTCATCTCTCTGTATTATGCACTAATCTATCCCTATCTTAATTATGGTATCTGTGCAACCACTGCAAACCACCTCAAGTCCATCATCACCCAGCAAAAATCTGCTATCAGAATAATAACAAATTCTGCTTTCAGACAACACTCAGCCACCCTTGTTTAACTCCCTAAATATGCTAAACATAATCTCACTCCACAAATTTTCTTGTGTCAATTACATTTACAAAACCCTGTTCTTAAACGCAAATCCTGCTCTGAAACTCTCCCTGGACAGATGTAATAGGACACATTATCACCACACCAGAATAAATATATTTTTGATATCCCAAGAATCAAACTTAATCTGTGTAAACACTCTATGCAAATAAAGGGACCCAGTTTTTGGAACTCACTCCCTAATGAATTGAAAAGCTGTCCAACTTTTGCGTCATTCAAAAACAAAACTAAAAAGTACCTAATCTCATCTGCATAGTTTTTTTACCTTGTTGCTTTAAAATTGCACTGTATCTATTGCTACCTAATCTCCCTATCTCTATGTACCCAATCCGAACATCTTTACCATTGTGATCATTGCTGTCTTCTTATATGTGCTATCAATCTGCTGTACGATGTCTGTTAATCTTGTTTAAATTACCAATCAAGTTGTCAATGTAATCAACCAGAGCTTTAATATACCAATGTGCTTTAATATACTTACTATTCTCTCTTATCTCATTTTTTTTCTTGCAATGTATCTGTTATCATTTTATTAATTCTGCTAGAACTTACCTACTTAAAATTATTTATTAGATTAGGGACCTGCCCGAAACGCTGCGCGTACTAGTGACTTTACAAGATTGTCAATACTATGCTATGCATTCTCTCTAACCCAATGTACATTCTTGTATATAAATAAATAAATAAATAAATAAAACTATACTAAAGTAATAACACTACAGTAAATTTCAAAAATTATACTATAACAAAATGAAGTAGATTACTTTGAGATACACAGGTATGCTGAAAGTAATAGTTTATACAAGTAAGTAATTATCAAAAGAAGGCACCAAACCGGGAAGGCTATGTAGCACCATCAAATGCGCAGAATAATCAGAGGGCGCTAAATATCACCAAGGATGCCAATACGAGAACAAAAACGCATAAGGCGAACGATATCAAAAGTATCCGAGTCACCAAGAATTCTATTGAGGGACAGGTGACCGCGAGGGGCGGTCGGAAAGAAAGACACACGCTCGTCCTGGAAGTCAGGTGTTACGGCCCTCTCGGGACGCAACGGGGTCCTTACTCTGATGTTGTTAGAGGAAGATATATGTATCTGTTCCCAAGCCAGTATTGGCTATCAAGGGATGAGATCCGTGACGCAAGTAACTTAAAAGGGAGTAGGGAAAGAAAGCTAAGAACTTAAGATTATACTTGTCACCATCACCAATTAAATATATAAAATCAAAAAGTGCACAGGGGGGAGGGGTATTAACACTATACAAGGGGATTATACACAATATAGTCTTCTGCTGAAGACTCTGGTGCCACAACTCTCGGTGCCGAGTCCTTGGTGCTTCTTCGTGGCCACACAACGAAATATCCACAGAAGTTGAGCCTACCCTGGCCACAGGTCAGCCAAAACACAGGTCCACTGGGGGCACCGTCGTGGAGGCCGTCAACCACACGTCCAGCTGGCCACTGAGCCACCAAGGCTGGTACGGCCACTCCACGAACGATATAAGGGGTACGCCCTAGACAGGAGTCTCGTGTGATATCACAAATCACCCTCCTGTCCTCAATACCCCAGTGGATGATCGTCTCCAACAGTCGGTCCCGGGTAAATCCTCTTACTGCCACTCCACTGGCAGGCTAACACACCACAGTGTTCTTCCGGGGGGACGACGTCACAACAGCTGCAGCAAGGTTCAAGGTATGGAGACTGGCTGCCTCGGGTAGACTGACTCAACCTTCAACACAGCGGTCCCAGGTCGACTCTGTAAACAGACACGTCATCAATGACTGGGACACACTAAAACACCTTACTTACGGGCTCGGGCACAAACACCTGACGTATCCAGTCCATAGATGGCGCTGTCGTCGGAGCACCACCTTACCAGAGGTCAGTGGCGGCGGTGTAGAGTGCTGAACGGGACTGGAAACTGGCCCTCGTAGCTGATACACGGCATCCTCACCAGGTGTCGTCGGCGTTTGGCGGGGGGTTTCGGGAGCTGACCCACAGATGGCGCGGTCGTTTACTACTCCGTGCTCGGACGCTGGATCCGGGTTCGTAACACCTCCCCACCAAAAGGAATTTGGTTTGGGGTTCTATAAGGGAAGACAAACCAAATTAGTATGAGGATTTAGATGCGAGATAATGCATCAGCTACCACGTTGTCCACCCCTTTGATGTGTTCAATCTGGAGGGGGTATTGCTGCAGATGGAGACTCCATCTGGTGAGCCTGAGGTTCTTTTGCCTAAACTGAGCCAGGAACTTTAGAGGATTATGGTCGGTCCGTACTAATATAGGATGACCATTGCTTGTTAGATACACCTCAAAGTGCTGGACGGAATTAATCAAGGCCAACGTTTCCTTCTCTATGACCGAGTAATTCAGCTGGCTGGGGGTGAACTTCTTAGAATGGTAGGCCACCGGATGTTCCACCCCCTTCTCGTCCGTCTGGGATAAAACGGAGCCCAGGCCATAGTCAGAGGCGTCGACCGTCAGGATGAATCTATCCTCAAAGCTCGGGGACCTGAGGATTGGAGCAGAGATCAGAATTGCTTTGAGACTCTCGAATGCCTTCTGGCAATTCTCATTCCATATTAACTTTACCCCCTTCTTCAACAGATTGGTCAGGGGGGCGGCGATGGAGGAAAAATTAGGGACAAACTTACGATAAAACCCAGCCATACCAAGGAAACGCAAGATGTCCTTCCTGGTAGCAGGCGTAGGATACTGGACTATTGCCTCGATCTTGCTGGCCTTCGGCGCAATCCATCCTCCTCCAACCTTATGACCTAGGAAGATGACAGAGGTTCTGGCAAACTCCGATTTATGCAAGTTGACCACCAATCCTGACTGGAGCATGGCCTTGAAGAAATCCTCTATGTGACGCAGATGATCCTGCCAATCTACATCATATATTAATACATCATCGATGTAGACTAAGGTGTTTTCCACGTCACGCAACACAGTACCCATCAGTCTCTGGAAAGTGGAGGCTGCGTATTTCATCCCGAATGGCATCACCTGACATTCAAACAGCCCGTCGGGAGTCACAAATGCTGATATGGGTTTGGCTTTTTCCGTGAGGGGAACTTGCCAATAGCCTTTGAACAGGTCAAATTTTGTCAGGTACCGGGCTCTACCTATGGCATCCAGACATTCCTCTACTCTGGGGAGCGGGTAAGTATCTGCTACAGTGACCTTATTCACCTGGCGATAATCAATACAAAGACGGTATTTCTTACCAGGTTTGGGCACTAGTAGTATCGGGGATGACCATGGGCTCGAGCTCGGGGCTATCAGATGGTGTTTCAGCATGTAATCTACCTCCTCTTTCACCACCCGTTTCTTCAGTGGGTTGAGACGGTACGGGTGTTGCTTTATAGGTCGGACGCCTTCCTCCAGCTCGACATCATGCCTCAAGACAGATGTTAATCCTGGAACATCGTCGAAGATAGGCTTGTATTGCCGGATCATCTGCAGCAATGATGATTGATGTCCTTCGGCCACGTGTGTCAACTTTGCCTGCAAGTTTAACAGAATGTCTGAGTTAGTCAACACCTCCTCTTCCTCCTCAATGTCGTCATTAGTGGTCACTAAGTTTACGGGGAGTGTATCCCGCCCCTCGTATCTCTTGATCATATTAACATGAACCAGAGTTTCTTTCTTACGACGGTCTGGAGTACTCAGAAGGTAATTGAGGTTAGTAACCTTCTTTACAACCGGGTAGGGACCTACGAATCTGGCGCTCAAACTTCCAGTTATAGTAGGAGTACATACCAAAACCAGATCTCCTACTTGGAACTCCCTTTGCTTGGTCCTCCTATCATACTTGCTCTTGATAGTTCTTTGTGTACTTTCTAAGGTCCTAGTAGCCATCTCCCAGGCTGAGAACAGCCGTCCTTTATTTGTAGACAACCAGTCCACAATATCCTCGTTGGTTTCTGCGTCCAGCCAATGGTCTCGTGCCACCTCTAAGGGACCTCTTACTGAGTGACCAAAGATCATCTCGAATGGGGAGATTCCTATGGATTCATTGGGTACTGATCTTACCGCAAATAGGAGGTAGGGCAGTTCTTCAACCCACTTACTCTGCCTGTCGTAGCAAAACTTCCGAAGCATGCCCTTCAACGTCTGGTGAAAACGTTCCAAAGCTCCCTGAGACTCGGGATGGTAGGCACTAGAGGTTACCTGTCGGATTCCCAGGTCGGCGATCTGTTGGCGAAACAAATGGGACATGAAATTAGATCCCTGGTCCGTCTGAATGGTCTTGGGAAGACCGTATCGTGAGATGAACCAGAGCAGTTGTTTCACCAAAACCCTAGCTGTGATGGTCTTAAGGGGGATCGCTTCTGGGTACCTACTAACCCGATCTAGTATTGTTAGCAAATACTGTACCCCTGAGGTAGCAGGTGGAAGAGGGCCTACTATATCCAAGATGAGGTGTTCGAAGGGCTCACCTATTGATGGAATGGGGTATAAAGGGGCTTTGGGGACAGGCTGGTTTGCTTTCCCGGCCACCTGGCAGGCGTGGCAGGTCTTGCAGAAACGACGTACGTCCTCCTTCATATGCGGCCAGTAGAAGCCCTTGGCTAGGCGTTGGAAAGTCTTAGAGATCCCACCATGTCCAGCAAATCTATTAGCATGGGCTGTTTCTAACAGCTTAGATCTGAACACGGCTGGGACGACTATCTGATCACCTACCGCACTTGACTGGGGGTATTTCGGAGGATGCCGGCGACACAGTACACCACTTGACCACACATATAGATCCCCTCCTTTCGCAGGAGAGTCTACGGTGTCGGCCAACTTCCGTACCTGAGGGTCGTCCTTCTGTTCCTCTATCAGATGGGCTCGAGTCCAGCGTTCAGGAACCGGCATCTGGACGGGCGGGACTGGTGTATGGCTACTTGTATCCTGTGGGATAGGAGGAGAGTCAAACAAAGTGTTTAGATCTAGTGGTGCATGGAGGTGCGCCTGAGACCTGGTTTGCAATGCTGCGATGGGACTGGTCTCTTCACGTCCTGGATTATCCATTACCAGGGGACAGTTGGGTAATAATCCTAGGGCTAAGTCATTGGCTAATATTACGTCAATCCCCTCTATGGGAAGACTATCCACCACGGCCAACCGACACTCACCTTTGAAGTGCTGAGAATCTAGATGCACTTGTACCAATGGGGCAACGTACAAGGTGGAAGGGAATCCACCCAGGATTACCTACTGCATCTCATCAGCTGATATACCTTCGGGTAATGATGTTGCCAGAATCAGAGACTGGGCCGCTCCACTGTCTCTAAGTATTACCAGAGGCGTACTTGAAAGGCCACTGGCTACATATCCTTGGGAGGTATATGGGGCGAACAATCCTTTCCTCTTCTCTAGGGTGGATGTCGGTGGTACTATACTGTTCATCAGCATGACTTCCCTACGGGGATTAGTACCTGTACTGCTACGACACCTTGCAGCAATATGTCCTCTCTTACCGCAGGTCCAACACAATACGTCTCTTTTCGGACTAATTCTCCGAGGACTATCTGAGGTTGTCTTGGCGGCACTTCGAGGGGTGGTTTTATCCTCCGGTTTATGTTTGGCTGGATATCTTGAATAGGTCTTCGGGACGTACCTAGCAGATGGCCTATGAGTCAGGATATACTCTTCAGCCATGGTGGCTGCCGCACTCAAGGTCTCTACCTGCTGTTCCTCGAGGTACGTCTTCAGGTCTCCAGACAAACAATCCTTGAAGTCCTCGAGCAGAATCAGCTGCTCGAGGTCTTCCTTGGTCTCCACCTTCCGAGAGGCACACCATTCTTGAAAAAGTCGCTCCTTGATGGTGGCGAATTCGGTGAAAGTGTGCTCTGAGGTCTTCTTCAGGTTTCTGAACTTTTGCCTATATGCCTCAGGTACCAATTGGTACGCCATGAGCACCACTTTCTTCACCATATCGTAATCGCCGGAGTCGTCAAGGGATAACGTAGAGTAGGCGATTTGGGCCTTCCCAGTCAAGACTGACTGTATCATGATGGCCCAATTCTCCCTTGGCCACTCCAAAGAGGCAGCGACTTTCTCGAAGGCTGCGAAGAACTTCGAAACTTCTCTCTCGTTGAATTTGGGGACCATTTTTATATTCCTTACCGGATCGAAACCGCTTACTCCAGTTTGTCTGTTCAGCGCCTAGTCGTAATACTACTAGTTCATGTTGTCTCTGTCTTTCCTTTTCTTCTCTTTCTCGTTCTTCTCTTCTTTCTTCTCTTTCTCTCTCTTCTCTCTCGTTTCTCTTCTCTTTCTCGTTCTTCTTTCCTTTCTTCTAATTCTAAACGCCTCATCCCCAATTCTTTATCTTTTAACTCTCGTTCTAATTCTAACTTCTTCCATTCAATTTCTCGATTGATTTCCAAGGCACGCATCTTTACAGTTAGGAAGCTGATATTAAGCTCACCTGCATCACTGTCAACGTCGCTGCCCTTATCTTCCTTTCCCGTGGAAGCTTTCTCCTCACCTTCCCTTGTACTAGGAGTCTCGCCTTCCTGTTTCTCTTCTTCCTTCAGGTGCCGGTGAACCTTGGACAAGATCTCCACACGGGAATCACTGGCACGGATCTTGATCTCCAGGTAGGCGCTCACTAGTACAAGCTCTGGTTTGCTTAGATACTTTAATCTGGCAAGACAGTCCACTCTATTCAGAAAAGCCTGAACATCGTCCAGATCATCGATGGTAGCTTTGTCTGCCATTGTCACAGATGGAACACTTAACGAGCACTTAACACACCGAGCACTGTTCTACGTCAATATTGCACTTTATCGCACCAAACTCTGCACTTGCCAATATTGCACGTAATCACTCCGGGCACCGCACTACCCAATATTGCACTGAGTCCAAGCGAACACTTCGCTCTACAATATTGCACTGAATCACTGAGCACCGCACTAGTCAATATTGCACTTAATCGCTTAATCACAGCGAGCACCGCACTGCACAATATCGCACTTAGTCACTCTGAGCACCGCACAGGACGTATAACGTCACAATCGTCACACACAGGGGGAATTATTTACAGGGATTACGCCACTTCACCACCCCTGTCAAACATACTTAACAAGGGGACGGATCCCGCTGGGGATGCCAATTATGTTACGGCCCTCTAGGGACGCAACGGGGTCCTTACTCTGATGTTGTTAGAGGAAGATATATGTATCTGTTCCCAAGCCAGTATTGGCTATCAAGGGATGAGATCCGTGACGCAAGTAACTTAAAAGGGAGTAGGGAAAGAAAGCTAAGAACTTAAGATTATACTTGTCACCATCACCAATTAAATATATAAAATCAAAAAGTGCACAAGGGGGAGGGGTATTAACACTATACAAGGGGATTATACACAATATAGTCTTCTGCTGAAGACTCTGGTGCCACAACTCTCGGTGCCGAGTCCTTGGTGCTTCTTCGTGGCCACACAACGAAATATCCACAGAAGTTGAGCCTACCCTGGCCACAGGTCAGCCAAAACACAGGTCCACTGGGTGCACCGTCGTGGAGGCCGTCAACCACACGTCCAGCTGGTCTGCTGGCAGGTACTGAGCCACCAAGGCTGGTACGGCCACTCCACGAACTATATAAGGGGTACGCCCTAGACAGGAGTCTCGTGTGATATCACAAATCACCCTCCTGTCCTCAATACCCCAGTGGATGATCGTCTCCAACAGTCGGTCCCGGGTAAATCCTCTTACTGCCACTCCACTGGCAGGCTAACACACCACAGTGTTCTTCCGGGGGGACGACGTCACAACAGCTGCAGCAAGGTTCAAGGTATGGAGACTGGCTGCCTCGGGTAGACTGACTCAACCTTCAACACAGCGGTCCCAGGTCGACTCTGTAAACAGACACGTCATCAATGACTAGGACTCACTAAACCACCTTACTTACCGGCTCGGGCACAAACACCTGACGTATCCAGTCCATAGATGGCGCTGTCGTCGGAGCACCACCTTACCAGAGGTCAGTGGCGGCGGTGTAGAGTGCTGAACGGGACTGGAAACTGGCCCTCGTAGCTGATACACGGCATCCTCACCAGGTGTCGTCGGCGTTTGGCGGGGGGTTTCGGGAGCTGACCCACAGATGGCGCGGTCGTTTACTACTCCGTGCTCGGACGTTGGATCCGGGTTCGTAACATCAGGACATTCAAGAAGGACATGCACGACCGTAAGAGGGACAATGCAACAAGGACAATAAGGAGCAGGGCGGCGCTCCATCAAGTGACCATGGGTTAAGCGAGTATGGCCAATATGCAACCTCGCCAGAGCTGTTTCCCATCGCCGAATACGGTGGTAGGAGGACGGCCACGAGGAAACACAACATTTAAGAGTTCGTTGTTTGTTATCAGTTACAGACAACCAAGAAGCTTGCCAACGGGTAAGGACGGAGGAATGGATAACCGGGTAAAAGTCGGAATATGGAATACCTTTACGAGAGATGGGACAAGAGCGGACAGCTTCCTTCGCGGCAGCATCTGCATGCTCATTTAAAGACACACCAATATGGTTGGGAACCATAACCCCTAACCCTGACTTTGCTGACCCTGATCCCGACCCTGATATTCTTTAACGTGCTCTGTTGCTCTTTCGCCTTTGTTTCTTCCTTGTTCTCTGTTTTTGTCCTTTCTCTTCTCGTCGTTGTCCATTCTTCAATGGAACGTTCGAGGTTATTACGCCAATTTCCTCGAACTCCAACTTCTGATTTCGCGGTTTTCGCCCCTTTGTGTGTCTCCAGGAGCCAATGCTTGGTGCTCGTCCTGGTCGTTTTCGTGGCTATTCCTTTCTCTCCCCCCCCCCCAGCCATTGCTGAGGCTTCTAATTCTTCTGCTCTCTTGATTAGGGCTGATGTTCCCTTTGTTCCTTTACTTTTTCCTTTGCCTCTCTGTCGGAAAATCCGACACCATTTAATAATCATACAGATAATAGCTGTATTGTATAAACAAGTTACCCATAGAAAACGTAACTTGTAGTGGAATTACCGTCTAAAGAAAACGGGATATCATCACCACATACTATTATATTCTCCAACTATTATGGTGGGAATTGTTCTTAAATACATTAGTCTTTGGACTTTACCATCATAAAACATCTTATATAAATTAACTTAATTATCAATATTAAAGTAGAGTAAATGTGACCCTTCTATCACTTTCTGACATGTGGACAATGTAAGCCAGGCGTCAGAGTGAGGAAGGAGGGCAGCCATTGTTTATATTGAGACCAGAGGCTCACACTGGAGCAAATTCGGCCCCTGTTAAATTTACTTGGACGTAGTGTTATGGAAACCAGAAGTGTATTATTATCAACACGCTGTCTACAACTCAAGTTAAGTGTTCTTTCCGAAACCCATTATCTATCATTAGTGGCCATTAATGTCATTGGGTAGGGTTAGCCGGTTAGAACGCGAAATCGCCTCAAACTAAAGGTAATTAAGCCAGGTCTTTAATGTTCCATGTACAGTTTTCTCTGATATACTTGTCATATATAGAACCTGGCTTCACAGCTAGCGCCCTTTTGACAGGTCAAGACGAGGATGCAAGATTTGTGCACCAGTTACTGGGTGATGGAAGCTACCTCAAAGAGGATAATTTGGTGTCTACACCCTAGTTATACCTGGTGGACTAACCTGCTGTACTATAAGATAAGGAACCTCTTCAATGTATGTAGTTAATACTGTAATTTGAATGGCTGCATATATAAATTTAATAAACCCCCCTAATGTGTAGAGGATCGATTTGTGAGATTATGAGATTATTGCAGAAATACAGTCCACTTATCATTATACAAATTGCTATCGAAGTATATAAATTAACGTAAATATAAATTCTATATATATTCATATAAATTAAATAAATATAAATCTCACAGGTCGGTTCCCACACTCTCCATTGTTCTGCTGTTCGTATCTTTGTGGGGAAATGGTACACAGTTTGTTCCATTTATCTCCCCCCGAGTGTCCCGCTCTCTCTTCCTGATTTGAAACACCTCCTAGACTCCTTACCGGAGCCTGTGCTCCTGCTGGGTGAATTCAATTGTCGTCATTCTCTTTGGGGTGACGTTCTGACGAATACCCGGGGTCGCCTCCTTGAGCCGTTTCTCCTCTCTTCTTCCCTGTCTCTATTGAATTCTGGTGAGCCCACTCATTTGGACTCTCGGACTCGCACCCTTTCTTGTCTTGATTTTTCTCTCTGCTCTTCTCTTTACTTAGATTTCACGTGGCAGGTTCTTGATGACCTCCATGGAAGTGATCATTTCCCCATCCTTGTTTCCTTTTTCTCTTTTCGCCCTTCCCTCTCTTTCCCTAGGTGGCAGTTTGCTAAGGCAGACTGGACCCTATTTACCCTCAGTGCTGCTCTCTCTGACCTCTCTCTCGCGCTCTCCTCCTTTTTCATGACACTGTCTTCAACGCTGCCCTCCGCTCTATTCCTCGCTCTTCCTCTCGGGGTCCACGGAAGTGCGTTCCCTGGTGGAATGCGGACTGTGCTCGGGCTGTCCGCTGTAAGCGTGCAGCCTGGAAGAGGCACCGCCGTAGGCAGACGACCAATTCTTTTCTTTTCTTTCGGAAAGCAAGTGCGGTGGCCCGTAGGGCCATCCGTACGGCTAAACGTGAATGTTGGGTATCTTATGTCTCAACAATTACGTCCGACACCCCTCTGGCCCAGATCTGGAAGCGTATCCGCAAGATAGCGGGTAAGTTCGTTCCCGATGTTTCACCGGTCCTTCACCTCCATGATACTCATGTGGCGGACCCGTTGCAGGTCGCTTCCGAACTGGGTTCCCACTTTTCTTCTGTTATCTCTGGTCTTCATCTTCCCCAATCTTTCCTTCTTCGTAAACCTGTCCTTGAGTCTCGTCCTTTAGATTTCTGCACTCATCTTCAGCTTCCCTATAATGATCCCTTCTCTCTCTCTGAACTTCGTTCTGCCCTGGCCCTCTGCGATTCTACGGCGGCGGGCTCCGATGGTATTCATTATGAGATGCTTCGCCATCTCCCTCCGAGCACGTCTCAGTATTTACTGAGTCTGTATAATCGGATCTGGGAGTCGTCGTCAGTCCCTGAGGACTGGCTCGATGCCGTTGTCCTCCCTGTTCGCAAACCGGGGTCTCTGGGTACTTCCCCTAAGGACTTTCGCCCTATTGCTCTCACAAGTTGTGTCTGCAAACTCTTTGAACGTATGGTTAACGTTCGTCTGATGTGGTTCCTGGAACACCATCACCTCCTCTCCTCTTCTCAATTTGGTTTCCGCAAGTGCCGCAGCACGACAGATGTCCTGGTGAACTTGGAGGTCTATATTCGTACTGCTTTTGCTGCGAAGACCTCCGTTGTTGCCGTCCTTTTTGACCTAGAAAAGGCTTACGACACCACTTGGCGTTATCATATCCTATCTCAACTTCATTCTTTTGGCCTTCGTGGTCATCTCCCTCTCTTTCTCCGCAGCTTCCTCTCTCGTCGTTCCTTTCGGGTGCGCCTTGGTACCGCTCTCTCTCTCCCTCTTTTCAGCAATACGAAGGTGTGCCCCAGGGTAGTGTTCTGAGCACTACTCTTTTTCTGGTTGCCCTCAATGGTCTTCTTTCCTCTCTTCCTTCTGGTGTCTTCTCCGCTCTCTATGTCGATGATCTTACCCTTTGTTGTCAGGGTGATGATTCGCCTCTCCTTCAACGCCGGCTTCAACTTGCAATTGATGCCGTGTCGTCTTGGGCCACAGGTCATGGCTTCAAGTTCTCTGCTTCTAAGACTTGTGCCATGACTTTTACGCGGAAACGGGTTGTTCTTCGTCCCTCTTTGTCACTTTATCGTCATCCCCTTGAATACAAAGATTCCGCGAAGCTTTTGGGGTTATTCCTTGACATTCGTTTGTCTTGGTCTCCCCATATCTCTTACCTCCGTGTTGAGTGCTCTAAGGCCCTTACCCTCCTTCGGGTCTTGTCCCATACTTCTTGGGGGGCAGATAGGCGCACTCTCCTTGCTTTACATTCCTCTCTCGTCCTGTCTAAGCTCGATTATGGTTGCCCTGCTTACTCGTCTGCTTCTCCTTCTACTCTTCGCCGTCTTGATGCTTTGCACCATACTGGGTTGCGCCTCAGTTCTGGTGCCTTTCGTTCGACTCCCATCCTTAGCTTGTATGTTGACACTGGCTTCCTGTCTCTCCAGGACCGCCGTGATCGCTACTGTCTTCGCTATCTTGCGCGGTCCTTGCAACATCCTTCCTCTCGCCTCTGTCGTGCTTTAACTTTTACCCCCTCCTGCGGTTCCTGTTCCTCTTCACCACCTCCCTCTTTCTGTCCGGTTATCTCGCCTACAGGATTCTCTTTCCGTTCGTATTTCTGATGTTTCTCCTCGTGTTGTTCCTTCTTTGCCCCCGTGGAGGGTCCCTCTTCCGCGGTTTTGTACATCCTTGACCCATATCACTAAAGCTTTTACCCCTCCTACGGTTCTAAAACGCCTTTTCCTCGAGCACTTTTCTTCTCACTCCCGCTCCGTTTCTTTCTTCACCGATGGGTCTAAGTCTGCGGATGGTGTTGGCTACTCTGTTGTTCTTCCTGATCGCACTTATATGTGTCGCTTGCCTCCGGAGACTAGCATCTTTACAGCGGAACTTTATGCTATTCTCTATGCTCTTCGTCTCCTGCTTTCTCGTTGTCAGTCTTCCTTTGTGGTTGTTGTTGACTCTCGTAGTGCCCTCATGGCTCTCGGGTCCTTTAATCCGGTTCATCCAGTAGTTGTCGAGATCCAGCATTGGCTGTTTCTCGTTCACAGTAAATTTAAGTCGGTTGAGTTTTGTTGGGTTCCCAGCCATATTGGTGTGTCTTTAAATGAGCGTGCGGATGCTGCCGCCAAGGAAGCTGTCCGCTCTTGTCCCATCTCTCGTAAAGGCATTCCGTATTCCGACTTTTACCCGGTTATCCATTCCTCAGTCCTTACCCGTTGGCAAGCTTCTTGGTTGTCTGTTACTGGTAACAAGCTACGTACTCTTAAATGTTGTGTTTCCTCGTGGCCGTCCTCCTTCCACCGTAACCGGAGGTGGGAAACAGCTCTGGCGAGGTTGCGTATTGGCCATACTCGCTTAACCCATGGTCACTTGATGGAGCGCCGCCCTGCCCCTTATTGTCCTAGTTGCATTGTCCCTCTTACGGTCGTGCATGTCCTTCTTGAATGTCCTGACTTCCAGGACGAGCGTGTGTCTTGCTTTCCGACCGCCCCTCGCGGTCACCTGTCCCTCGATAGAATTCTTGGTGACTCGGATACTTTTGATATCGTTCGCCTTATGCGTTTTTGTTCTCGTATTGGCATCCTTGGTGATATTTAGCGCCCTCTGATTATTTTGCGTATTTGATGGTGCTACATAGCCTTCCCGGTTTGGTGCCTTCTTTTGATAATTACTTACTTACTTTTGCCGGATCTCCTATTTATTTCCACTCTATGTCAACCAACACATCAACTAACTCTATTAGATGAAGTGCAGTAGGTCTATTCCTAAATAATAACCCCTTACTTCTCCATTTATAGGCATCAATAATGTAGCTCCATTAATATTCAAAAGGTCCTATTTATTCCCCTTACTTATCAAGAAGCTTTATAGTATTTGGCAAAGGATCGTTTATTGAGCATAGGAATGAAACAAAGGGCTTGAACTAATGTGCATTTTCGAGTTCGCCCCTGTTACCTGTATTTACCCAGGTCTTTTTCTAAATCTAAAACCTATCCAATTTATTCCTGTTCTGTTTCATGTAGATACGTTTAATAGGTTATTAATATCCCCCTTTACTATGGCCAATCAGTCACACCTTTATCATGTCACCCCTATTTCTTCTTCGTCTTTTTAGAGAATGTAATTTGAGCTTTGACAGTCTTTCTTGAAGGATCGTTTATTTCGCATAGGGCAAAATAAAAATGACAACCGCTATCAGTCATTTATATGAAAAAACAGAGCCCTGGGCATTGGCGATTTCAACGCGAGTTCAGTAGTAATACAATATTGCTGCTACCGTATACACATCTCACATTCGCTCAAAACATACCTCCCACACCTTACTGTAGCATATAACAAAAAAAAAATACTCATTCAGTAAAAGCAAGCCTCACATGTTTTTGAAATAAGGCCTTCTGCAGTTACCTTCTTTTCTGACTTCATCATCTCTAATGCGGCGCAAGGCGCCAACGTGCTAAATGCGGATCCAAGGAGGTTCACACATTTGTGCGAACTCTTAATCAGCTTAATATCTCAACTGTACTCTGTCCTTCATCAGAGTCGATATTCAGCTACATTGTCTCGTATTTTCGCTCATTGCTCATATTTTCTGTTATTCATTTCATAAACCCTAGTAAACCATCCTAACCTAACTTATTATATAACAAACAAATGTATTCTACAGGCCAGTTGTTGTCGTTGTTTAGCGACGTCGCAAAAGCGACCTCAGTATTGGGATAAGGTATGGCTGGCCATTAGCATATAAGTGTCAAGGTATCACAGCACCTGACTGGTCAACTATGTGTGACGTCACCAGATGGCCAATGCGGCACATGTACTATTTTTTTATGTTATTATTCAAAAATGGCTAGACTGTCCACCCCACCTAACCTAATCAGAGGTTTAAGAATATACATTTTAATCGTCCACAACTGTAATTATTATTCGGTAATAAGTGCAAAAGTACAACAGCAACCCAAATGTCGCACCGCAATTTAAGTAGAATCGTACATCTGGCAGCATAGCAGGTGAGCTGAACATAATAAAGGTTACTGCAGAAGTCCTATTGGCCCATACGAGGCAGCTCCTACCAAGCAAACAATTTAAGGTTGCGACAACATATCTGGAAAGAATTTGAAAGGATTGGAAACGTTTGTTTTATCGTATCAGATACGAATTTGTGTGTGGACTTAAATAGGTTTCCAAAACATAACCAAAACCTACGTATCTAACACTAATTTGAGATGTTGTGGCAACTTTACAATGCTAACATGAATCATTCATATACCAATAAGAAACTCTTATGAAAGGTTTGAGCCTATAATCTGAACCCTTTTCACATCTTTGTGTTTAAAGTTAAATTTCTTGAAATTAAATTATATTATTTTATATTATATTATTATTTTTATTATATTTTATTTTATATTATATTATTTTCAATTTAAATATTAAAACCATTTTAAGGGTAAAAAAAATCTAATAATTTATATTTCTTTTATTATTTACTAACAATTATAATTATTTAGTAATGGAGAGAGGGGAGGTTGTACGGCGGAGAGTGGCGGCTGTGGGGATAGTGGCGGACAGTGGCGGCTGTGGCGGACAGTGGTGGCGGTGATGGACAGTGGCGGTGGTGGCGGATAGTGGCGGCGGGCGGACAGTGGCGGCTGTGGCGGACAGTGGCGGCTGTGGCGGACAATGGCGGCTGTGGCGGACAGTGGCGGCGGTGGTGCACAGTGGCGGCGGTGGCGGACAGTGGCGGCGGTGGTGGACAGTGGCGGCGGTGGTGGACAGTGGCGGCGGTGGCGGATAGTGGCGGCGGGCGGACAGTGGCGGCTGTGGCGGACAGTGGCGGCGATGGTGGACGGTGGCGGCGGTGGTGGACAGTGGCAGCGGTGGTGGACAGTGGCGGCAGGCGGACAGTGGCGGCGGTGGTGGACAGTGGTGGCGGTGGTGGACAGTGGCGGCGGGTGGACAGTGGCGGCGGGTGGACTGTGATTGCGGTGGCGGATAGTGGCGGCGGTGGTGGACATTGGCGGTGGGCGGACAATGGCGGCGGGTGGTCAATGGCGGCGGGCGGACAGTGGTGGCGGTGGCAGACAGTGGTAGCATTGGCGGCAGGTGGACAGTGGCAGTGGCGGCGGGTGGACAGTGGCAGTGGGCGGACAGTGGCAGTGGGCGGACAGTGGCGGCGGGCGGACAGTGGTGGCGGCCGGACAGTGGTGGCGGACACTGGCGGCTGTGTCTGGCGGTGGCGAACAGTGGCGGTGGTGGCGGGCAGTAGTGGTGGGTGGTGGTGGGCGGCGGCGGCTGTGATGGGTGGTGGCGGCTTGCGGTGGCGACTGTGGCAACGGGCGGTGACGGCTGATGGCGGGCGGTGGTGGCAGCTGGTGGCGGGCGGTGGCAGCTGGTGGCGGCTGGTGTTGGGCGGTGGCGGCTGGTGGCGGGCGGTGGCAGCTGGTGGCGGCTGGTGGTGGCAGGCGGTGGCGGCTGGTGGCGGTGGCAGCTGATGGCGGCTGGTGGTGGCGGTGATGGCGGCTGGTGGTGGTGGTGGCGGTAATGGCGGCTGGCGGTGGCGGCGGTGGTGCGTGGTGGTGGCGGCTGTGGTGGGTGGTGGTGGTGGCTGTGGTGGGTGGTGGTGGCGGCTGTGGTGGGTGGTGGCGTTGGCGGCGGTGATGGGTGGTGGCGTTGGCGGCGGTGATGGGTGGTGGCGTTGGCGGCGGTGATGGGTGGTGGTGGCGGCGGTGATGGGTGGTGGCGTTGGCGGCGGTGATGGGTGGTGGCGTTGGCGGCGGTGATGGGTGGTGGCGTTGGCGGCGGTGATGGGTGGTGGTGGCGGCGGCTGTGGTGGTGGCTGGTGGTGGCGCGTGGCGGCTGGTGGTGGTGGCGGCTGGTGGTGGTGGGCGGCTGGCGGCGGTGGTGGGTGGTGGTGGCGGCTGTGGTGGGTGGTGGCGGCGGTGATGGCGGCTGTGGTGGGTGGTGGCGGCTGTGGTGGGTGGTGGCGTTGGCGACGGTGATGGGTGGTGGTGGTGGGTGGTGGTGGTGGCGGCGGCGGTGGCAGCTGGTGGCGGCGGCTGGTGGCGGCGGGTGGTGGCGGCTGGTGGCGGCCAGCTGGGACACACCCTTTACCACTGAAGGTCTGAGCACAACTAACCATATGTCTCTCTCACCACCAGCCCAGTGTTGCCAGCTCTCAAAATGTTTCCTTCAAAGATTGTATATTATCTTTGAACAACAAGTTTAATTATCAAGGAAATAATGCATATATTATTGTCACATTAATACTGTGCAATATCTTATTACATTCCTGCTAAATAATTATAATTTGAAACAGGACAAAAAATCCAACATATATATAAAAACCAACATTAGAGATCACGAGGCCTAGGCCTATCTGTGACCACACATCCTGCCTCCCTGGCCAGTTACCCTCACACACCTTACACTCTTAGCTCACTCTCATAATCACTCTCACTCTCATAATCACTCTCACTCTTACTCTCAGTCATCCTTACTCACTCTCACCCACTCTTACTCACTCATACTCACTCTTACTCTCACTCTCAGTCACTCTTACTCACTCTCAGTCACCCTTACCCATTCATACTCACTCTTACTCTCAATCACTCTTACTCTCAATCACTCTTACTCTCAATCACTCTTACTCCCAATCACTCTTACTCTCAATCACTCTTACTCTCATTCTTACTCTTACTCTCATTCTTACTCATACTCTCATTCTTACTCTTACTCTCAATCACTCTTACTCCCAATCACTCTTACTCCCAATCACTCTTACTCCCAATCACTCTTACTCCCAATCACTCTTACTCCCAATCACTCATACTCCCAATCACTCTTACTCCCAATCACTCTTACTCTCATTCCTACTCTTACTCACTTTTACTCTCACTCCTACTCCCAATCACTCTTACTCTCAATCACTCTTGCTCTCAATCACTCTTGCTCTCAATCACTCTTGCTCTCAATCACTCTTGCTCTCAATCACTCTTGCTCTCAATCACTCTTGCTCTCAATCACTCTTGCTCTCAATCACTCTTGCTCTCAATCACTCTTGCTCTCAATCACTCTTACTCTCAATCACTCTTACTCTCAATCACTCTTACTCTCAATCACTCTTACTCTCGATCACTCTTACTCTCAATCACTCTTACTCTCAATCACTCTTACTCTCAATCACTCTTACTCTCAATCACTCTTACTCTCAATCACTCTTACTCTCAATCACTCTTACTCTCATACTAACCCTTACTCACTCTTACTCTCACTCACTCTTACTTTTACTCACTCTTACTCACACTTACACACACTCTGGCACTCTCAATCACCTTCAGTCACTCTTACTCTTACTCACTCTTACTCTCAGTCACTCTTACCCACTCTCGCTCACTCTTACTCACTCTAGTTAAAAAGAACACGCCAATATAAGACAACAAAACGTTTTCAGATTCTTTCACACCACTTTCCAGCAACTTTTATAATTTATATAAATTATCTTAGGGAATAATACATAAATTATATATTTAAACATGATATTAGTGTTTAGTGGAATGCATAAGAAGTCAAATTGTGTTAAAAAGAGCGATTTTTAGAAAATTTGGAAAACTACTTTTTTCTGATCATATTAGTACTAAATGGATTTTGAACGTTTCACTGAGCCAATAAATATCATTAACAATTTATTAATGAATTTTACAAAAAACACCATAAATTTTATATATAAACAAGTAAAAAAATCTGTAATACATTAGGAACAAAATAGTTGTAGAAAAACAATTTATTATAAAATCTTTGTGTTTGGATTTTTTTATTAAAAGTTTCTCAAAGGCTCTCCTGCACCATTCTCAACGCAAATCATTCCCACACCTATGGGAAGAGATAAACGAACGTTTTCTAGATGATTTGTGTTTGCTGGGTATATATTATCACCCAATCTCATCATATTCATGTCCACCCTATACTTAAAACAACCAAGGGATCTCACTTAAGAATTAGTTTACAATAATAGTTTTAATAAATAGCTCTCATTCTAGTTTTATACACAACAGCAATTATGAAACCCTTTAGCTAGATATCGTACCATAATCCACAAGTAGTTTCCACACATCTGGCAGCACAGCGGATTAGTAGCTGTGTTCATAGGCTAGTCAACTGTCCTCACATCCATCAAATAGCTTGTCAGGAGACATTTTCCCTGCTCTCTCGTGCACTGAATTAAGTACGAAATTGCATAGTGCACCAGTGATGTGCACCGTGATTCAACTTTCTGAATATAACGTTTCCACAGTCGTGTTGGGTGTCGTTGGACAGCCCATGACATTTGCTAGCCATTGATGTCATTCTGATCGCTGTATCAGGTCTGTGAAGGAAATTACAGGAGGGAATTGATTTCAGGGAAATTTTGTACAAGTCAAGTGTAGAGAGGGAGGTATGGGGGGTTAACGGCCGTAGACCCCCTCTATCACGTGTCTTGTCCCATCGCTCTTGTCCCATCTCTCGTAAAGGCATTCCGTATTCCGACTTTTACCCGGTTATCCATTCCTCAGTTCTTACCTGTTGGCAAGCTTCTTGGTTGTCTGTTACTGGTAACAAGCTACGTACTCTTAAATGTTGTGTTTCCTCGTGGCCGTCCTCCTTCCACCGTAACCGGAGGTGGGAAACAGCTCTGGCGAGGTTGCGTATTGGCCATACTCGCTTAATCCATGGTCACTTGATGGAGCGCCGCCCTGCCCCTTATTGTCCTAGTTGCATTGTCCCTCTTACGGTCGTGCATGTCCTTCTTGAATGTCCTGACTTCCAGGACGAGCGTGTGTCTTGCTTTCCGACCGCCCCTCGCGGTCACCTGTCCCTCGATAGAATTCTTGGTGACTCGGATACTTTTGATATCGTTCGCCTTATGCGTTTTTGTTCTCGTATTGGCATCCTTGGTGATATTTAGCGCCCTCTGATTATTTTGCGTATTTGATGGTGCTACATAGCCTTCCCGGTTTGGTGCCTTCTTTTGATAATTACTTACTTACTTTTGCCGGATCTCCTATTTATTTCCACTCTATGTCAACCAACACATCAACTAACTCTATTAGATGAAGTGCAGTAGGTCTATTCCTAAATAATAACCCCTTACTTCTCCATTTATAGGCATCAATAATGTAGCTCCATTAATATTCAAAATGTCCTATTTATTCCCCTTACTTATCAAGAAGCTTTATAGTATTTGGCAAAGGATCGTTTATTGAGCATAGGAATGAAACAAAGGGCTTGAACTAATGTGCATTTTCGAGTTCGCCCCTGTTACCTGTATTTACCCAGGTCTTTTTCTAAATCTAAAACCTATCCAATTTATTCCTGTTCTGTTTCATGTAGATACGTTTAATAGGTTATTAATATCCCCCTTTACTATGGCCAATCAGTCACACCTTTATCATGTCACCCCTATTTCTTCTTCGTCTTTTTAGAGAATGTAATTTGAGCTTTGACAGTCTTTCTTGAAGGATCGTTTATTTCGCATAGGGCAAAATAAAAATGAAAACCGCTATCAGTCATTTATATAAAAAAACAGAGCCCTGGGCATTGGCGATTTCAACGCGAGTTCAGTAGTAATACAATATTGCTGCTACCGTATACACATCTCACATTCGCTCAAAACATACCTCCCACACCTTACTGTAGCATATAACAAACAAAAAAAATACTCATTCAGTAAAAGCAAGCCTCACATGTTTTTGAAATAAGGCCTTCTGCAGTTACCTTCTTTTCTGACTTCATCATCTCTAATGCGGCGCAAGGCGCCAACGTGCTAAATGCGGATCCAAGGAGGTTCACACATTAGTGCGAACTCTTAATCAGCTTAATATCTCAACTGTACTCTGTCCTTCATCAGAGTCGATATTCAGCTACATTGTCTCGTATTTTCGCTCATTGCTCATATTTTCTGTTATTCATTTCATAAACCCTAGCAAACCATCCTAACCTAACTTATTATATAACAAACAAATGTATTCTACAGGCCAGTTGTTGTCGTTGTTTAGCGACGTCGCAAAAGCGACCTCAGTATTGGGATAAGGTATGGCTGGCCATTAGCATATAAGTGTCAAGGTATCACAGCACCTGACTGGTCAACTATGTGTGACGTCACCAGATGGCCAATGCGGCACATGTACTATTTTTTTATGTTATTATTCAAAAATGGCTAGACTGTCCACCCCACCTAACCTAATCAGAGGTTTAAGAATATACATTTTAATCGTCCACAACTGTAATTATTATTCGGTAATAAGTGCAAAAGTACAACAGCAACCCAAATGTCGCACCGCAATTTAAATAGAATCGTACATCTGGCAGCATAGCAGGTGAGCTGAACATAATAAAGGTTACTGCAGAAGTCCTATTGGCCCATACGAGGCAGCTCCTACCAAGCAAACAATTTAAGGTTGCGACACATATCTGGAAAGTATTTGAAAGGATTGGAAACGTTTGTTTTATCGTATCAGATACGAATTTGTGTGTGGACTTAAATAGGTTTCCAAAACATAACCAAAACCTACGTATCTAACACTAATTTGAGATGTTGTGGCAACTTTACAATGCTAACATGAATCATTCATATACCAATAAGAAACTCTTATGAAAGGTTTGAGCCTATAATCTGAACCCTTTTCACATCTTTGTGTTTAAAGTTAAATTTCTTGAAATTAAATTATATTATTTTATATTATATTATTATTTTTATTATATTTTATTTTATATTATATTATTTTCAATTTAAATATTAAAACCATTTTAAGGGTAAAAAAAATCTAATAATTTATATTTCTTTTATTATTTACTAACAATTATAATTATTTAGTAATGGAGAGAGGGGAGGTTGTACGGCGGAGAGTGGCGGCTGTGGGGATAGTGGCGGACAGTGGCGGCTGTGGCGGACAGTGGTGGCGGTGATGGACAGTGGCGGCGGTGGCGGATAGTGGCGGCGGGCGGACAGTGGCGGCTGTGGCGGACAGTGGCGGCTGTGGCGGACAATGGCGGCTGTGGCGGACAGTGGCGGCGGTGGTGCACAGTGGCGGCGGTGGCGGACAGTGGCGGCGGTGGTGGACAGTGGCGGCGGTGGTGGACAGTGGCGGCGGTGGCGGATAGTGGCGGCGAGCGGACAGTGGCGGCTGTGGCGGACAGTGGCGGCGATGGTGGACGGTGGCGGCGGTGGTGGACAGTGGCGGCGGTGGTGGACAGTGGCGGCAGGCGGACAGTGGCAGCGGTGGTGGACAGTGGTGGCGGTGGTGGACAGTGGCGGCGGGTGGACAGTGATTGCGGTGGCGGATAGTGGCGGCGGGCGGATTGTGGCGGCGGTGGTGGACATTGGCGGCGGGCGGACAATGGCGGCGGGTGGTCAATGGCGGCGGGCGGACAGTGGTGGCGGTGGCAGACAGTGGTAGCAGTGGCGGCAGGTGGACAGTGGCAGTGGCGGCGGGTGGACAGTGGCAGTGGGCGGACAGTGGCAGTGGGCGGACAGTGGCGGCGGGCGGACAGTGGTGGCGGGCGGACAGTGGTGGCGGACACTGGTGGCTGTGTCTGGCGGTGGCGAACAGTGGCGGTGGTGGCGGGCAGTAGTGGTGGGTGGTGGCGGGCGGCGGCAGCTGTGATGGGTGGTGGCGGCTTGCGGTGGCGACTGTGGCAACGGGCGGTGACGGCTGATGGCGGGCGGTGGTGGCAGCTGGTGGCGGGCGGTGGCAGCTGGTGGCGGCTGGTGTTGGGCGGTGGCGGCTGGTGGCGGGCGGTGGCAGCTGGTGGCGGCTGGTGGTGCCGGGCGGTGGCGGCTGGTGGCGGTGGCAGCTGATGGCGGCTGGTGGTGGTGGTGATGGCGGCTGGTGGTGGTGGTGGCACCTGGTGGCGGCTGGCGGTGGCGACTGTGGCAACGGGCGGTGGCGGCTGATGGCGGGCGGTGGTGGTGGCAGCTGGTGGCTGGCGGTGGCAGCTGGTGGCGGCAGCTGGTGGCGGCAGCTGGTGGTGGTGGTGGCGGTAATGGCGGCTGGTGGTGGCGGCGGTGGTGGGTGGTGGTGGCGGCTGTGGTGGGTGGTGGTGGCGGCTGTGGTGGGTGGTGGTGGCGGTTGTGGTGGGTGGTGGCGTTGGCGGCGGTGATGGGTGGTGGCGTTGGCGGCGGTGATGGGTGGTGGCGTTGGCGGCGGTGATGGGTGGTGGTGGCGGCGGTGATGGGTGGTGGCGTTGGCGGCGGTGATGGGTGGTGGCGTTGGCGGCGGTGATGGGTGGTGGCGTTGGCGGCGGTGATGGGTGGTGGTGGCGGCGGCTGTGGTGGTGGCTGGTGGTGGCGGGTGGCGGCTGGTGGTGGTGGCGGCTGGTGGTGGTGGGCGGCTGGCGGCGGTGGTGGGTGGTGGTGGCGGCTGTGGTGGGTGGTGGCGGCGGTGATGGCGGCTGTGGTAGGTGGTGGCGGCTGTGGTGGGTGGTGGCGTTGGCGACGGTGATGGGTGGTGGTGGTGGGTGGTGGTGGTGGCGGCGGCGGTGGCAGCTGGTGGCGGCGGCTGGTGGCGGCGGGTGGTGGCGGCTGGTGGCGGCCAGCTGGGACACACCCTTTACCACTGAAGGTCTGAGCACAACTAACCATATGTCTCTCTCACCACCAGCCCAGTGTTGCCAGCTCTCAAAATGTTTCCTTCAAAGATTGTATATTATCTTTGAACAACAAGTTTAATTATCAAGGAAATAATGCATATATTATTGTCACATTAATACTGTGCAATATCTTATTACATTCCTGCTAAATAATTATAATTTGAAACAGGACAAAAAATCCAACATATATATAAAAACCAACATTAGAGATCACGAGGCCTAGGCCTCGCCTGTGACCACACATCCTGCCTCCCTGGCCTGCTACCCTCACACACCTTACACTCTTAGCTCACTCTCATAATCACTCTCACTCTCATAATCACTCTCACTCTTACTCTCAGTCATCCTTACTCACTCTCACCCACTCTTACTCACTCATACTCACTCTTACTCTCACTCTCTGTCACTCTTACTCACTCTCAGTCACCCTTACCCATTCATACTCACTCTTACTCTCAATCACTCTTACTCTCACTCACTCTCAATTACTCTTACTCTCAATCACTCTTACTCTCACTCTTACTCTCAATCACTCTTACTCTCAATCACTCTTACTCTCAATCACTCTTACTCTCAATCACTCTTACTCTCAATCACTCTTACTCCCAATCACTCTTACTCTCAATCACTCTTACTCTCATTCTTACTCTTACTCTCATTCTTACTCTTACTCTCATTCTTACTCTTACTCTCAATCACTCTTACTCCCAATCACTCTTACTCCCAATCACTCTTACTCCCAATCACTCTTACTCCCAATCACTCTTACTCCCAATCACTCATACTCCCAATCACTCTTACTCCCAATCACTCTTACTCTCATTCCTACTCTTACTCACTTTTACTCTCACTCCTACTCCCAATCACTCTTACTCTCAATCACTCTTGCTCTCAATCACTCTTGCTCTCAATCACTCTTGCTCTCAATCACTCTTGCTCTCAATCACTCTTGCTCTCAATCACTCTTGCTCTCAATCACTCTTGCTCTCAATCACTCTTGCTCTCAATCACTCTTGCTCTCAATCACTCCTGCTCTCAATCACTCTTACTCTCAATCACTCTTACTCTCAATCACTCTTACTCTCAATCACTCTTACTCTCAATCACTCTTACTCTCAATCACTCTTACTCTCAATCACTCTTACTCTCAATCACTCTTACTCTCATACTAACCCTTACTCACTCTTACTCTCACTCACTCTTACTTTTACTCACTCTTACTCACACTTACACACACTCTGGCACTCTCAATCACCTTCAGTCACTCTTACTCTTACTCACTCTTACTCTCAGTCACTCTTACCCACTCTCGCTCACTCTTACTCACTCTAGTTAAAAAGAACACGCCAATATAAGACAACAAAACGTTTTCAGATTCTTTCACACCACTTTCCAGCAACTTTTATAATTTATATAAATTATCTTAGGGAATAATACATAAATTATATATTTAAACATGATATTAGTGTTTAGTGGAATGCATAAGAAGTCAAATTGTGTTAAAAAGAGCGATTTTTAGAAAATTTGGAAAACTACTTTTTTCTGATCATATTAGTACTAAATGGATTTTGAACGTTTCACTGAGCCAATAAATATCATTAACAATTTATTAATGAATTTTACAAAAAACACCATAAATTTTATATTTAAACAAGTAAAAAAATTTGTAATACATTAGGAACAAAATAGTTGTAGAAAAACAATTTATTATAAAATCTTTGTGTTTGGATTTTTTTATTAACCCTTAAAGTGCGCATCACTTCATATGAAGTGTAAATCGTTTTACCAGTCAACTGCGCTTCACTTCATATGAAGTGTATGGGTACCGCGCACGATTTAAATGGCCCGCGGTGTAGCTGGGGGTCCCATACGCTGCCCAGGGGCTCTAGTAAACAGCGGCCATTTTGAAAAAAAATCCAGCTCACGCTCCGATGGCATGGGAGGCCTCAGTTTAGCGAGAGTCACCATGGCGAGCGCACGGTCAAACGCCTCACGAGCACGCATCACTCAGTCCCTCACCCCAGAGCAAATAGCCCACGAATTATTCTCTGAAGGTGAAGAAAGTGTGTTTGACGATTCAGACAACGATGAGGATTATACACAGTTGTCGGGAGATAGTAGCAGCAGCAGTGAAAGTGAGAATGACCGCCATGCCATGGCGAGGCCTATACGCTCTCCCATGCCTCCTCGCCCATTTTCTACCCCAATTCTACCACGACCTCACAGTTCCTGTGGATATTTTCTGTTTGAGGGTGACGAGTCAGAGGGAGGTGACTCCTTTTCTGGGTTTAGTGACTCAGATCAAAGTTTTATTGAGCCTGTGGCTGGTACCAGTGGTGTAACTGGGCGAGAAATTGTCGCGTCAGCAGCATCTCGCCCAGCCAAGCGCCACCGCATGGCACCACATGAGGCACCAAGACCCTCGTGTTCACGTGCACCCACCTCACGTGCACGTAGCCGCCGTGCTTCTCGCAGACGGTATTCAGCTCCTGGTCGCCGGTATGCATCGCTTCCTCGCCGTCTTTCCTCTGCATCTCGCAGGACGCCTGGTGTACTTGAGTGGAGTGATGGTGACGATTTTATTCCTAATATTCCTCACTTTGACGATAAAGATGTAGGGATTACAAACCTTTTCCCTAATCAAGGTGAGGACATGGCTGAGATGGAATATTTTACAGCATTCTATGATGAACCACTCATGGAATACATTGTACACCAAACGAACCTGCATGCTGCTTACCTGATTGAGAGGGAAATCACAGAATTTTCACGACTGCAGCGTTGGAAAAATACCACAGTGGCGGAAATGTATGTGTTTTTGGCACTCTGTTTGTTGATGAAGCACTGTCACAAACATGCAATAAATGACTATTGGAGCAAGGACAAGACAATACCAACACCTTTATTCGGGAAATATATGTCACGAGACAGGTTTCAGATACTCCTCAGGTGTCTACATTTTGGAAGTGTTCAGGACCGAACACCTGATGATAGACTGTGGCGAGTGAGGCACTACATGAACGATGTTATTGGAAAATTCAGAGATTTTTACGTACCAGCACAGAAGCTGGTGGTTGATGAATCTCTCATACTTTTCAAGGGACGTGTTCCATTCAAACAGTACATTCCCTCAAAACGAAACCGATTTGGCCTGAAATTTTTTGTTCTTTGTGATTGTGAGACAGGATACGTGTTACACATGATTCTGTACTCGGCTAGTGATGTAGACATTCCCGGTAACAACGAACATGGATTCTCGGGGAGTGTAGTGAAGACCATCATGGCTCCGTGGATGAACAAGGGACACATTTTATACACAGATAATTACTATACAAGTCCCTTGCTAGCTCGGTTCTTGCTAGAAAATAGAACCGGATTGGTTGGTACAGTAAAGCCACAACGAAGGGAAATGCCTGTGTTTGACAACGACATTGCAGTTGGTGAGTGTCAGAGAAGGAAAAGTGATAACATTCTGTCAGTTCGGTGGAAAGACAAAAGAGAGGTGAACTTGTTGACAACAATTCATGATGGAACAATGGTGAACAGTGGGAAAGTGAGCCATAAAACAAACGCACCACTATATAAGCCAGACTGTGTTTTAGACTATAATATCAACATGCGGTTGATTGATAAATCAGACATGATGATTGGCACTGCAGAGTGTGTGCGGAAGACATGTAGGTGGACGAAAAAAGTGTTCTTCCATCTTGTGGACATGAGCATGCTGAACTGTTTCAACATGTACCTTGTGAGAACTGGACGTAAGCCCACTTTCCGTGACTTTGTATTTGATGCTGCAATACAGTTATTAGGAAAGTTTGCAAAAGATGTCCCAGGTATTCAGCGGCCCATCATAAACCCACTGTTGCAGCATGCTGGTACTCCACGCCTCGCTCACACTGAAGGCTTCCTAGCACACAAACTTAAGTATTTGCCACCTGGTGTGAAGCGTGCAATAGCCCAACGTGATTGCTTGGTGTGTAAAACAACGACACGTAGAGACAAGAAACGGAAGCTTGTGCAAACATGGTGTGAAACGTGTGGTATCCCATTATGTGCTGTCGACTGCTTCAATGACTACCACAGTCTAGAAATCTTCTAAGTGTGCTTCAAAGTGTGTATAGCGTGTGCGAGTGTGTAAATATGTAAACATATAAGCAGAACATATAATATAATAGACTGTAATGACATATTATATTGCCGTAATTGAAAACATTTGTGTGCGCCTGTGTATACTCAAATATGCAACAATTATTGATACAAAATATGTTCAAACAGTATTTGAAACACAATTAGTGAAAAAAAATGAGATAAAATGCGCTTAGACATTGTAAATAAATAGCGCGAAAATATATTTGTGGCAACTCTGGCTGTTTGAGGACCGCGCGCAACATCTCCCGGGCGTGTACTGCATGAGCGACCATGCAGATTGTGACGTCATCGCAGAGCTTCTCGGCTCTATTGCAACAAAAGTAAGTACAATAGAATTTTTTTTTTATTTTTCCCGTGATCAGTGAACAGAACTTAACAGATTAGCAAAAAAAAAATTTTTTTTTTTTCAAAATGACATGCGCCTGTGTGGATAGCAGGATATTAGACCCCGAGCATGTTAAGGGTTAAAAGTTTCTCAAAGGCTCTCCTGCACCATTCTCAACGCAAATCATTCCCACACCTATGGGAAGAGATAAACGAACGTTTTCTAGATGATTTGTGTTTGCTGGGTATATATTATCACCCAATCTCATCATATTCATGTCCACCCTATGCTTAAAACAACCAAGGGATCTCACTTAAGAATTAGTTTACAATAATAGTTTTAATAAATAGCTCTCATTCTAGTTTTATACACAACAGCAATTATGAAACCCTTTAGCTAGATATCGTACCATAATCCACAAGTAGTTTCCACACATCTGGCAGCACAGCGGATTAGTAGCTGTGTTCATAGGCTAGTCAACTGTCCTCACATCCATCAAATAGCTTGTCAGGAGACATTTTCCCTGCTCTCTCGTGCACTGAATTAAGTACGAAATTGCATAGTGCACCAGTGATGTGCACCGTGATTCAACTTTCTGAATATAACGTTTCCACAGTCGTGTTGGGTGTCGTTGGACAGCCCATGACATTTGCTAGCCATTGATGTCATTCTGATCGCTGTATCAGGTCTGTGAAGGAAATTACAGGAGGGAATTGATTTCAGGGAAATTTTGTACAAGTCAAGTGTAGAGAGGGAGGTATGGGGGGTTAACGGCCGTAGACCCCCTCTATCACGTGTCCACCTCGTGTGAGATGGGGTAGCGTCATGGGGCAGGTGCGGCATTGGCTAAAGCTCCTGGGCCTCAGAAATGCTGAATTGTGATTGGCCAAGACGCTGAGGGGTACCGCATGGTACCCCTGGCATAGTGTTGGCGGGAAAAGACATTCTTACCTAGGACATTGCTTGGGGTGGACGACATTTCCCGTGCTAGGCCAAGCATCGGGAAATACCGCCTGCAACGTTACTAAAGTCACGCCTACATCTTGCTATCTTTCCGTGTGCCGTGCGTAAGAATCCGGTAATCGGAAAGGGGCTTGTATCGAATCGTGTGAACTTGTCATCTAGCCGCGTAATTGTGGGACGCCATCTTAGAGGAACTGGACTGAGTGAGGCGTTAATTATCGGGCTACAAAAGTGACATCCGCCATCTATCGTATTTGTGCTTGAAGATACTGCTGGGAGACGTGCTAGAAAAAGGTTTCAGTGTTATGAGAGAAACCTTAAAAGTTCTAATTCTGAGGAACAGTGAAGGACTCCGTCTCAGGTCTCGTGTACCGTGTAACACCGTGTACCGTCGTATCCTGGGGTACCGTGTCAAGTGGAAGGGGCGTGGTACCGCATCACTGCTGTTGTGCGCTCACCCTGGCCTGCTAAGCCGGTGTGTCGTGCCATCCTGGTTTCTGTGTGTGGAGCTAACCCCGTGGTCTAGGACCCTGTGCTCCACCTGACCACGTGTAGGAAGTGAGGACGCCTACGTCATCATCCAGCAGCAGCAGTGGGAGTGTGATTGACGTGTATGTGTGAGTGCGAGAAGGTTGCGGGCCCGCATGTTTGATGTAAGTACACTGTTTCCGTTGGGTAATAAAACTCTGAAGCTGGGTTCGTCCCCAGTGTTCCGTCTGTCCTCTGTCCCTGGGACCACCTGGGGAGGTGAATGGGAATTGGAGACGTGTGAGTCTACCCTGTTTGTCGCCATAAAGTTGAGGTTGGGCCCAACTGTGATTTTTGACGTGTGTGAAGACACCTAGTGACACATTCAGAGGTAGAGTAAAGCGAGTTATTTGCTTCTATTTTTCTATGTGCCGTGTATGTATTCGCTGTAATTTGATTCCCTTTTTCATCAGTGAAAAGAGATAACGGAGATTTCCCTTGGTTATATATTTTACATTGTGTTAATATTTTATTTTTATATACCACAACACAATATTTTATATTGTGTTGTGGTAAAGTGTGAATTATTGGTGGATAATTTACTGGGGGAAGTCATTTACAAGTTTTGCCGTGAGTGGCAAGGATGTACTGTGTTATACTGTGATGTACTGTGTTGCACCGTGTGTAAACCGTAGACAAGTTTGACCTTGGTGGAAGGCGTTGTGTACTGTGAAGGATTCCGTGAGAATTAAAGTCAGTTAACGTCACCGGGGGTCACGATTTACTTAACGAGGTTACTTGTTCGTTGAACATTGTTGTGATTAACGTAGGGACGTGTAAAGGCAACAGTCACAGTGAAGTTCACGCAGTGGAGGAATTGTCAAGTGAAGACTAACGTAGTGTTAACGATTTAACGAGCTGTCGTTAATTGAGTGATTAACGTGAGGGGTTGACGGTCTGATATGATCGGAGTCAATTGCTCTGTAATTAAGCTGCTGTAATTCGTTGGACTGATCAGCTTCAATTGTTTCACAATCAATTTTAATCCCTTCCTTGAAGTAACCTTTACACTGTTATCCTTTGTAAATCCTTATTTGCTTCACTGAAACTGACAATCAATTTGAAACATTTCCCTAAACGTTTCTCCTGAAACTTGAGCCTAATGCTTACTGTATCTATAGCAGTTCTTTTCTCTACTTGCTGTACCTCCGTTATCTTGAGGTTATCTTGAGATGATTTCGGGGCTTTTTTGTGTCCCCGTGGCCCGGTCCTCGACCAGGCCTCCACCCCCAGGAAGCAGCCCGTGACAGCTGAATAACACCCAGGTACCTATTTTACTGCTAGGTAACAGGGGCATAGGGTGAAAAACTCTGCCCATTGTTTCTCGCCGGCGCCTGGGATCGAACTCAGGACCACAGGATCACAAGTCCAGCGTGCTGTCCGCTCGGCTCCGACCTCGGTGAGCAGTCCCTCCTCGTTGTCTGAAAACTGCTTCCATTTCCTCTATCTGTTCGACATTTTGACCTCTCCCAGTAGTAAGAGCCGATTCACATTCCTAGGTCTGGATAAATTTTTCAACTGAGGTCGAAAAATAATTTTCTCAGATAGAATCTGGGATACCTAACACCTAGTTGAGCAGTTTGGTCTACCTTTCACTGTCAAGCTTGGTACACCTTTAAAGGTACGCCAAAGTGGTACTGTTCAGAAGGTATCTACCAGCTCAGTGATACAGCCCCCACACGCGCGCACACACACCATAATAATAGATCATTGGGAGCCGGGCGACCAGACCACTGTGGTAACAGTCTGCGCAAAACTAGCCAGGTGTACAACAATCTACAAGGGTATTTATCCAACTGCAGAAGAAAACTGCAACGCTACTTCCAAACAATTGCACGACACACACTTCTGGCGGGCGAACACAAACACAGTTAGCGTATTACATCAACAGGTCTGAGTCTGGGTATTGATGGGTTGTTCCTCACAAAACATCATGGATTTGACCTGATGGTTGCTCATTATCTGAAGTTTTCCAGAGAACAAACCCATGTACGGCCTGCTGTACCAGTGGCGCCGGCGGCGAGTCTCGATGGCTGGTGATCGGCTCATCCTAGTAATGTAGATCATTATGAGCTTTCGCCACAGCCTACAGTTCCTAGTTACGACTACCTCTCGCCTGACGCTTTACTACTCTTAATTTTATTATATCTTCGTTCAATTCTTAATGGAAAGACCAAGCCATTATATAATATTTTTATTAGCGTCTTGTCCTTTACACAGATACCAAACATGTTTGATCCCTCCCAATCATTAAAGATTCTAGAACACACTCCTGGCGCACGCACTCCTGGAGAACACACATGCAGTCAACATGTAACATCAACAGCTATGGAAATCCGTTTCCTCGTATCACTGGAGATTGCTGCGAACAGAAAATGTTTCGTCTGAGAATATTTAATATGAGAACATTAAGATGCTACGCATGGATTGTTCACAAGAGTTGTGAGGACAGCCAAGTAACATTCTTACGCATATCCCCAACATGTGTAAGCCTGTGTACGGCTTACACAACCTTCTGTGTACGGCTTACACAACCGTCTGTGTACGCCTTACACAACCGTCTGTGTACGCCATCAGCAAACTCTAGCAGCTTCAAGCCTCAGTACTACAGGTACAAACGTTACCATCACCCTCCTCCTGGTGGTTCCTGAACCTCGGGCAGCTGTAAGTGCTTGACTGTAGTGGCCACCCATCTGTGGTCAGTCAGCATCATTTCAAAAACTTACTATTTGTCTGTGAATTGTCTTCCATTGACTTGTTCATGCATCAAAGTCCACATCTATTTGCCTGTCAGTGCCTGAACAGGTGAAGGTCGAGTCTTTGAGACGAAGATTACCTGACCCATCTCTGGTGTGTCCTACACTGGTTAGGACACTCATACTGATACACAGAGCAATCACGCTAACGTGATGTATCAGAGAATAAGTAGCCGTGATGAGGTTTTTAACCTATGTGTTAGAATCCTCATCACTACAGACAAAGCTAGACATTTCCAGGTGCACACACAATACAACCAGACCATGATATGATCAAATGATTGCAATCTTGGGTTCTACTAAACCTTCTAGGCTTCCGTGGAAGCCCCTGGAACCCCCGATAGATCAGTTGAATCTCAGTATACAATCTTTTTACCATGTAGTGGCCTGGTTGTCTGGGGCATGTGCCTGGGAACGCCCAGCTCATAAGTTGCCTGTGCACACGAGTTTTTTTTTTAAGTTGTTAGACAGAGATTTTAATTGAGTTAAAACACGCATTGTAATATTATTTCTCATAAATTCAAATGTTCGTTTCTACATCGGAGATTTGTGATTTAACACAGTATAATTGATACACTAGATTACCAATAACTCTGTATTAACATTTAAAAATATATATAAAATTTATTTTTTCTCAACCTATTCCAACATTATTATATGCTGCATTGTAATGACCGCTTTACCCCGTCGTAATAACCGCGGCCTCTATTGTAATAACCCAATGTTCCCCAGTATTAATCCTCTTATCTTGTGATCTCTCATAATCATACTATACGCTCTCTGTTGTAATGCTCTGCCTCTCTTCACTCAATATCCCAGCTTAACACTGTTACAGTCCAGTATGACCCCTCACTGGACTGCCCCGTATGTAAGAGGAATATTAAATGAGGAAGATACACCAAGGACAAGGGTTATTAGTTAAAAAAAATAACAAAAACACATTTGCACTGCCACCACCTTCCCGACCAACCTTTTCCTGAATGTGTCGATCACCGATCCCCCAGGAAGGCAAGGAATCAGTAACCATGGGACTCCGGGTAATATGAATTTCAGTAATAAATTTTGGAAAATTAGTTTGTGTAATTTACATTACTAATTTAAATCCAAGGGCAACTTTAGTATCGATTAATTGTAGGAGAACCTGGGGGCTTCCAATACAACACTTAAAATGACAAAGTAACAAAATATATCAAAGGGGAGTTAAGTGAATACCACTGGACAAGCTATACAATTTATTTTATGAAACATGTAAATTAAGACAATTTGAAACGCATAACCTATTCTATTCCCCTAGAGGCACAATGGATATTTACTGAGGCCACGAAACTCAAGTGCTACTATACCTTAAATACCCGCACTACGGCCAAGATGTTGATGGCTGTCCTCAGCCCCTAGGATACGGGCTTGCGGCCCTGTTCCTAATACACTCCCAAGACACACTGATGAAATTTTGTCTTACCAACTTATTGCTGGGAAGGATTACTCCTCCCACCATCTAATACAGCCCCAGGGCTCCACCCATTATTTTGGCCATGGCCAACCATTTAACACGTAGGCCTGAGGTCTGGCTCTCTAGGGGCAATAAGGACTTGGCCCTTATCTCAGGCCAATCACCTTCACTGATCTGCCGTGGAAAGCTACATGAATTCCTGAAGATTGAGTCAGCTCTCCCCAGCTATGAGAAGGGAGACAAGGCGCCTCTATGGAGCCCCAGTGCACCTGCGAGCAATGTTCACCAAACTGATAAATTATGTTCAAGGCTGTCTCCTCTAAGATAAAGAGTAGGGACATTTGACTCTGCCTAGTATGGGGAAGGGACTGGTGCTGAGAGGGAAAGAGAGGGAATGAGAGGAAAAGAGATGGAATGAGAGGGGGATGGAGAGGGAAAATCTGAGAGGGGGAAGCCAAAGGTATCCAAGACCACCCTCAGGTCAACCTCTTGACCCTGACAAATGGGGGACGGGGGGGGGGAAGAGGAGGAGACGAATGACGGCCAAGGGGAGGGGAGAAGGAAGGAGGGGAGAGGGAGAAGGAAAGTAGGGGAGAGGGAGAAGGAAAGGAGGGGAGAAGGAAAGGAGGGGAGAAGGAGAAGGAAAGGAGGGGAGAAGGAGAGGGAAAGGAGGGGAGAAGGGAGAACTAATGATCTGAGCCCCAGATCATTACAGCATAATACATGGGTGCTTAATACACCGGATGACTAACACATCACAATTAAGTTAGGTAAGTTAGGTTGGGTTGCATCATTAATGTATGATTCATAACGCTAGTTAAAAAGAAAAAGTGAAGCTAGCACTATGGGTCACTTAGATGGAGGACATGGTAAAAGAATTGCAACCGGGAAATCATCCTGATTTACCGACGGATCCTGCAGTCTCTCAGAGATAAACCAGGGTTTTACGCAATTCCACCATGCACTCGAGCTATGTCAATAGGCTGTTCTACGTCTTCGCCCTTACTTCATTACACACACAAATCACAATAGCATGATGCATCAAATGAACAAATCCACAAGGAATTACATAAAACCCTGGTTTGTGTCTCAGGCTGCAGGATCCGTCGGTAAATCTGGATGATTTCCCGGTTGCAAATCTTTCACCATGTCGTAGCGCAGTCGATTAAGGCAGCGTCTGAAATCCTCTCGGACGTAGGTTAGAATCCTCGTCACGACCCTTGTGGATTTGTTCTTTAGAATCTCTTGTATGGATACCATCTCACAAATATAGCCACCACAATGACTGACAATGCAGCGAAATTAGCTGGTAACAATGATGAGGTTGAATTAGGCCTTGGTAATCCCATCTCTGCTGTCATGACTATATTGTTCCCAGCACACTGGTGTAATAGAGAAATTACCGACTCCCTACGGTCTGAAATCACCAATATAAAAACCTGTGATTTGTTTAGATTCGAAACCTGTATTTATGGGCAGCACAAAACGACCACCAGACTGACTGAAAATCTGAGTAAGGCCCAACCGACCTGCACAATACGTTCTTAACATGCTGAGAAGCTGCTCGTTCACCACACAATATATCAAGGCATCACGTGTCAGCAGACTCTGCAAAAGCCATTGACAGACTGGCTTGACTACTTTAAAATAAAAATTATGAATGACTTTCCACTTCCGACAAAATATTTCTTTGACAACCACAAAATTAAAGAGATTCTACCAGCAACACACTGACTACTTTGACCGTAATGCTGGAGTGCCACAAGGCTGTGTATTTACGCCAACATTACACCACACATTACAGAGGGAAGGAAGAGAAGGAGTGGCGGCCTTGCTAATGAAGGACTGGAGTTACAAGAAGATGGATATCCCGGGCTGTGAGGAGTTCAGAGACTGTATAACAGGCACCATGACGATGGGAGGACCATATATAGTAGCAGTGATATATAACCCTCCATTAAATGACAATGACAGGCAAGATTATGACAAACAGCAGTACCTAGTATAACAAAGGGAAGTCTCTGTCACCTGTTAGAAATCGATCCCTACTTCTAATCGTGGGGGAAGGGGGTACTCCAACCATGGAAAGTTTCGAGAACCGTATGGGGGCACAGAACGAGCTAAACTACTGGACATATTAACAAGAATCCTTTTAAGCCAACACGTAAGATGATCCACAACACTAGAGGTAATGAGGAACCAGCTTGACTTTACCTAGAATTCATTGAACGATTTAATAAAAATAAATAAAATAAACGGGAAAATATCATTCGAAGCCCCATTGGAATGAGTGATCACTGTATATTGACGTTCGAATATATAGTGAAAGTATGGATAACTTAATTAAGGGGCCAGGAAACTAAAGACTGGTATAGCAAAAGTAGAATTATAAGGAAACAAAAGTTAAATTAAAAATACCATAGGTAGCAAAGCTCAAGAAGAAAGACTACATAAACGTGATTGACTACATCACCCAGAAGAGTAAGGAGGTGGCACAAGTTTGTCCTGGTATGAGGGAATGGAATTTCATAACTTACGTGGTGCGAGCGTGTATGACCAGATGTATATCAGCGTGAAATCTCCATAGTGCACATTCAGCAATGCACTCTCCTGTACCCTCTGGTCTGGGACCAAGGTCTGCCTTGCTGGGTATCTATGGTCAGCCCTCTGGCTGGGCTGACCAAGAATATAGTAAGAGTTGTTGCATTCCCAACTCACCTGAGGGGATTATACCCATCAGAGGAACTCAGTGGTTCCATTCATAGGGAAAGAACGTTGAGGGTTAGTTTCGTGCTCCCAGTCGAGAAGGGTTCACTCACGTTAACGCAGCTCTTCTAACCTTCTGTCATGCGCTCCTTTGCCTTGTCTAGGGCTTTCTGAAAGAGCTTGAGCATTGCTGGCGTACGAGTTTCCCTATATGCAAGTCCAACTGTTTAGCAATGCATTTCTACGTACGCAGTTTAGGGTCATTTTAATAGAAATGGTGTTTATTCCTTTTCATATCGTTCCGACCACTGGTTGGTGAAGAGGGCCGAATTAAAGGGTCAGCGAACATCTGAATGTTCTGTACTAGACCGTCGTTAAGTATCTCGACTGTGGAGGGATCATAAGTGCTGTAACACTGACACATGAGCGACAAAGTCTTTACGTCGAGCAGGAGGAACACTGAGCCGTTTGCGTTTAAAAATGCCACCATGCAGGATGGTATTTCAGATACATAGAGTAGTCAATCTAGGATGATCTGACATCGTTTTTCCTGATATCTTGTATAACATATGATATTGTAACATATCTGTTACAATAGATGTGCACCAGACCTGAGTGACGTTGAAACCAACACAGAGGTCTAGAATGCCTCCACAAATATGTGTGGGTTCAAGGTCGCCCACAATCTGCACATCTTCGTGACTATTTAGTAGCGAAAGCAGTTGATTCCCATTCCCGTTTCTGAAGCGAGAGCCGCCAATGTCCTTCTGTCTAGCACTGTCGTCACCAAGAATGATTGTGGGCTCTGCTTGAGTGCAGGCCGGAAGATCAATATAATTTAACTCTCCTGCTGGAGCATCTAGATTAAATACATTGAGGATACAGTTGCCCACATAAGTACTCACTACATAATATTGTTGCCCCTCAGTTTGCTTTTCTCGAAGAAGTTGATGGGGTAGGGATTGTTTGATTTATAGAATGCAAGAGTTACTGGATCTGAGGGAGTAAGAAGCAAATGAGAGCAATTTTGAGGGTGAGGTTCTTGCAGGAACTCTGCACTCCTGGAGACTTACAATATTGGTGTGTTCAGTTGTTACTTTGTGATGTAAATTACAGAACTTTCTTTGACGGATGCAATGTTCCAGCTAAGGATGGATAACTCATTTGTGCATTTCAAGTAAGCATTATATAGATTTACATTATTAGTCCACTTAATTAATATATATATTTCACTAGATACAACTCCAGGAACATTTCTTAGCATATTACCAATGTCCCATTTGCTTCTAATTGTCTAGTACACTTTTTTTGAGATATATACAAGAGTTGTTACAATCTTGTACAGCCACTAGTACGTGTAGCGTTTCGGGCAGGTCCCTGGAATACGACCCCCCAGTGGCGAGTTGATATGGAGGCTGATGTTGCGATCCGTCTCAGCTTGATCCTGTTGCTTATCTCCCAACTTCCAGTTGACTGGGGTCCAGCTGTGGGAAGTCCCTCCAGAGTAGGCGACAGTCCCAGACCCGGGGAGTGACCACTCTACATCAAGGGCATGCCCACTACTGGCAGAATCGAGGTGTGGCCATTCTACATCAGGGGCAGGCCCACCACTGGCAGAAGTTACAGCACTTGGTACTTGTGGGAAAGCTGGAGTGATGGCAGGAGTCTTTGGTCTGGCACTGGTCCCCCTTGTGCACTTCGTTATTACCAGGTGTTGAGTTTTGTAGTCGGCTGGAGTGAATATCACCTCCAGATGGCTTTGAGCAGCGAGTGGAGCTGGAGGCAGAACTTTGCAACCGTTCTTCATGGTGGTGTGGAAGGGAAGGCCTTAGGCAGCAGGTTCCTGGCACTTTACGTCCATTAGGTTGAACAGAAACCTGCCGTCTGGCCCCCTGGTATACGTGGTGGTTGACAGATGGTAAAGTATTTGATAGCCAGCTGCTACGAACACAACGTCCAGATGGCTCTGCACAGGTAGTAGAACCAGCAGCAGTACCTGGCAACTGTCCTCCCGGGTGGGTCCAGCCGGGCAGCCCTACGGTAAACGCCAATTACATAATCCGGCAAGGCATCATACGCCAATTATATAATCTTTTCTCCCCCTAATAATGAGGAACCGTTAGCACTAACAAACCTGAAGCACCACGTTACCCCGTTCCGGAGACCCAGGAATGTTCACCTCTAACACTTCAGTGTCTGCCGCCTGACCACAATTGTCAATTTGCAGAATTGCTGAAGCGTTCAGGGGCTACCAATATCTTGTGCAAGATGCGGATGATGGCCACGAAGCTGCAAGTGCTCAGCCTCCCAAAACTGTGTCCGACGGTATATTCAGCTTGCTAGGTTATGCCCCGGCACTTTCCCCTCACACAAACTTTCCTTCTAACCCCAGCTGAAACATCACCCTCTTGGGTAATTTGTGTTAATAATTGATTGGACTGGTGGGATAGTAAAGACTAACAGAAGGGTGGATGGAGAGGGAAGAGGATTGAAATGTACCTAAAAATGTTAGATGAACATTAACCCATGGGACACCACAACTAAATGTTCAAATTACTGGCCAGAAGAATGGTTTACCACTCTGAAGTGGTTAATGTACAGAGTTCTTAGGCTATACCTATTAGAAGGCCACCGCTGCAAGGTATAACATGTTAAACTTAAACTAAGTCCCTTCACCTGTTGTACTTGTGGAAATATACATACACTACATTATGACCAATTGCAATTCGAAAGTTTTCCCAAGTAACTTTAATCCCTCCATACCTGCAGTGCCGTTGTACAAGACCAATTTCTTGGGGTCTGGTTGACCATACCTGCAGTGCCGTTGTACTGAAGCACCCTCGTACATACCTGAAATTTCACATTATATTAAATACCTCAATACTAAATTGAACATATCCTCATTTAAAGATGAAGAAATAACTAGACAATCGCTCAGGTCAGACTTACTTTGATGCAAAAAGCAGGCTTATGCCACAATGGCATAACCCAACCTCAGACTTGAGTCTTCTACAGCCCGTTCTCAACGGCCAAGTGGTCGTTAACCCGGCAGCCAAACATGAACGTTCTCAACACAACGGCCAAGTGGACGTTAACCCGGCAGCCAAACATGAACGTTCTCAACACAACGGCCAAGTGGTCGTTAACCCGGCAGCCAAACATGAACGTTCTCAACACAACGGCCAAGTGGTCGTTAACCCGGCAGCCAAACATGAACGTTCTCAACACAACGGCCAAGTGGACGTTAACCCGGCAGCCAAACATGAACGTTCTCAACACAACGGCCAAGTGGTCGTTAACCCGGCAGCCAAACATGAACGTTCTCAACACAACGGCCAAGTGGTCGTTAACCCGGCAGCCAAACATGAACGTTCTCAACACAACGGCCAAGTGGTCGTTAACCCGGCAGCCAAACATGAACGTTCTCAACACAACGGCCAAGTGGACGTTGGCCATAACATAACTTAACTTCTAACATAACTTAATAGTTACATAACTATTCCAGGGGGAATAGTTATGTAACAGGAGACTTCAAACTAGGAACCCCACAGGGAGGTGTCGTCAGTCCTAAATTATTAAATATCTTAATAAACACGCTGTTAAACTGTGTTCCGAACAAACACAACGTGCACATGATTAGCTATGCTGCATTATCTAACACTGTGCACAGTTACAAACCCAATGAGATTTCAACTTAGATTGAACAGAGCAGAAGTTGTTAAACACATGGGGACAAAACCTTACTGAAGCGACCATACGAGTCATAAATACTCACACTCCGCCTAAGTAAAACAGAAACAAACAACGTTTAGTGTGCCAGCCAGAGGGCCCGTGCAGGAATTTCTATGCCAAAAAAAAACTGTTGCTGATATGATACACACCACTGGGTATGCCAGCACGCAGAACACTCTTAACTGTATTAAACTCGTGTCAGGACCTAGGTTTAGTCATCTCGGCAGAGAAAACATACTAAATCGGCTCCCACCCAGGCAAGGAGGAAGGGAAGGGAATTATCAGGTGGAAAGCGCCAAGCCATAATGACTATACAGCACTTAAAAGGAGTCAGGATAAGAATTTGGGATGGGGGGGGGGGAGTGACTCCCAACCACTTGGAAGGCCGGGAATTGAACATAGACTGGCATGAAGCGAGACTGTCGCACTACTGTCCAGCTCAAGTGGTTGGGACCCCAGGCAAGGAGGAGCTGTTGTACGCAAGATGTAACTCTGATAGATCCCAGCTTGACTATGTAAACAGATTCAAACAACTTGGCCTTGAGGTGCCACTGTATGGACCTGTTGTATTCAGACTTTGTCGTCAGTATAAAGAGAGGCTCAGATCTCAAGGCTATTGTAGATTATCACTCAGGCTATGATGCCAATGTCAGAATTGTCAAAATGATGTACCTTGCATACATTAGATCTTTAGTGGATTATGCTGCACCTCTGCTTGCTTTGATGCCTGAAAGAGTTTGGAGGGATTGAAAAATTGCAGAACGAAGCCTTGAGGATAATCCTTGTGTGCCATTGTACCACAACGATACTTAACATAAGAAAGGAACTTAATAGTCCGAGCGTTGTTGTTCGTGTTACTGAAATTGTCAGATTGGTATAAAAATGCTTAAGCTAACTCATCCTAACCCTTGTATAGGAGCCCCTCCTTGATTATTGTATTTGAAAGTCAACATTGTTCCAAATGGATAACTAAAATGAACTGAACTCTGAATATATTATTTATAATTTGTACCAAGAAAGACAACAATGGCACTTTCCTGCACCGTGAGAGATTACACCATTTCCCATTTTAATATCTCCGTTTCCACCCAAGAAGCAAATTAAAGATCAGCCCGAGCTTCGTCTTGAGGTAAAGCTCAACGCCTTTAGCCATATTGATGCTCTTGTCCAGGGAGGATTCTCTCTCTCAAATCATATACACTGATGGTTCCCAACACCGCCCCGCGTGAGCAGCTGGAAGTGCAGTTGTCCTGACAATGTGCGATGACTTATATTTTGAATTGCGAGTCCGTATAAATAATTGGAGCTCTACCCTTCAGACAGAAGTATTAGCCTCGATTTTCCCACTGAAGTGTAAGTCTTCAAACTTACATTAATTGTAAGTGACTCTCTCATCCTTAATTGCTCTCAACTCTTTTTAAGACATAGATGTAACATGCTCGTGTCTTAAGCTAGACACAAATACAACAAAATTATTAATGATGGTAAGAGTCCATTTCATAGTGGACTCCATCTCATGTTGGCCTCCGAATGCATGATAGACCCTGATGAGTTAGCCAAAGAATCTGTCTTTAAAGGAGAAACTGAATATAACCTTGGATTGCCAATAAGCAGTCTGAGAGCAAAAGTACACCAAGAACTTCAACAAAATCTTGTAGCGCTGACACAATGAAATCGACACCAGTAATTCCATCTATCATTATATTATCATGCAAGAGGAGCCACACATCTATGGATCATCCAATACAATCTGGAGACTTCAAGATGTTGCAAATGCTCGGCTTACACTCGGTTACAAGTATCATTGGGAATTCAAATTTTCTGCTGATGTAGACCTGACCAAATATAAACTGTTAACAAAATTATTCGCACACCCCCCGTCACTGTGATGGAGGGCAAAAAGATACGCGAATTCAGAGAATTATATAAACATGTTCCAGAGATGTGTAACTACTTCATTTAAAATAATCTGCTACCAGAAATCTTGACCAAATATCCCTAGTTTGCTAACTGTTGGTAGTAACTTAGTAATTGTAACCTATTCACCGCTGCCCACTGGATGGGGGTGTAGTGTGCAGGACAAACATATTGACACTAGCTCTCCATGTCAGTTTCTTAATTTAGTAACTGAACTTATGGTCGTTCTCGAACCCAATGATGTGACGATCTTTTGAATTTTGTAACCAGCTCGAGATTGTAACTTGTTTAGCAAAATTGTGGGGTTCACAATTCCCCACAATTTTGAGTCTCAGGAGTCCCTGAGCCCATTATGTGCATCTGTAACCCTTTCCACTACCGCCCACATGATGGGTATGGGGTGCATAATAAGTGAACTAAACTAACCATGACTAGAGATTGTTAACTTCCTTTCGGATGCTTCCTGAAGCTGTCGGAATTATATAACTAGGATAGAACCATCCTCTATAGTCTGGATGTGTTTGTTCCTGTACAAGACTTTGTCGCTGGAGAGGGGAGTTTCATGGCAGCTTCTTGTATGGTAGATTCTGGACAGCCTCTAGCTTTAAAGATGTCCCAGAATAATCTGGGGGAAGCCTTGGAGGAGCTCCAAGGCTTTCCCCAGATTATTCTGATCACTTGTTGATCTTTGACTCGGATTCCCAGGGAGAATGAAAGAGGACTCTTGAAAGAAACCGGGTGGCAGGATGTTAATAAAAGTGAAGGTCTGAGTCTTTGTAATAAACCTTTATTAGGCGTCTTTCTCCGTCTATATATATACACACTTAAGTACCTAGGAAGGGAAGCTCCTCCATGCGGGTCTTGATGGTAAATTTCAGGTCTGCTTGAACTTGCCTATTCATGGACCGCTTGAACTGCAGTTAACTGTATATTAAACTGTAGGAAAGCAGCCAGTCCTCTTCCACAAAAGGGCAAATGCTCGTTTCCAGCATCACGTCCTCAGGCCTGGCTAGTTAGTGGTAGTCGTCCTCCCCCCCCCCCCCCCCACCACCACCTCCAATCCAATGCATTCATCAGTTTCATCATTGTGTATTAAAAATTGTATTATCATCAAAGTTAATATTATAATTTAAATTTCAATGTAAATTTAGGGGGTAGGTTAGATTAGGTGTTAAGGTCCTGTTGGCTATTATTTGTATTAGAACTACATGGGGTGAAAGTTATAGCTTTGGGATTCGAGCAGAGCTCGTCAGCGAAGCACTTTTAGAGAAATGTTAGAACACGATTTATTGAGTAGTGTGTATCAGGTCGACCTCATAAACAAAGGATAAAGTCCATACCATGCACCTGCCAAACCCCCATGTTTATAAATGAAACGTTTTGTATCGCATGTCCCACAACCAACCCGTCCTCAGACCTAGTCCATTCCATCCTGTGGTCAACCCCCAAAGACGCATTCGTCTATTTTATAATGCTGTTAATTCAAAACAGAACTTTTATCAAATAAAAATTAATAATATATATTAGCATACTGTGGATATTTATGCATTGTTTAGGTTAGGTGTTTAGGTTCTGTTGGCAAGTATTAGTACGTGGGGTGAAGCATTTACAGCGTTGTGGTTTGAACAAAAGTCGTCAGCGAAGCACTTGTTCCAAAGGTGTTCGAATGTCGTCAGTTTAGTAAAAACCGTTTTCGTTAATAAATGGGGTTTGGCGGATGCATGGAATGTACTTTAGCGTTTGTTTATTGGACAGGCTGCCACAACTGATGACGTTCAAACATTTCTCGATCAGCGATTCACTGTTGACATTTGTTCGAACCACGAAGTTGAAAAGTGCTTCACCCACGTACTACAAATGCAAATAATTGCCATCAGAACCTAAACACCTAACCTAACCAATGCCTAAATATACACAGTATATTAAACACTTTAACGCAACCGGACCGTAAATACACGACGTGCTTGGCTAACGGGTTCCGCAACCGCGCCGTAAATAGCCGGCCGATCTAAAAAAAAAAAAACATATAAAATCTAATTCTTATTTGATCGACTTAGGGTTAGTATGAAAATGTTTGCCATTAAATTTCCGTTTTCTCTAATAGGCACATGACCTATTTGAGAAAACGGAATTGTATTGTAACTTAGAGGAGAGACTATTGAGTTGACACAACGAGGGTAATCGCCCACTTCACACTCTTGGTGTGAGCCACGATCATGATTATACATTTATATGCATATGTCCGTGTAGGGAATTTTATTGCGAGTTCAGTGATATAAAATATAACGCTGTAGAACTAATGTGGAGCTGACAACAAACAAGAGTATGAACATTTTGTTGCAGTTTGGGCGTCATGGCGAGTGATCTACGTTTTATTTATTTCGTGGTGGGATAGCTAATGCTTTGGTGACATGTTATACATATGATCTTGTAGAGAAGTTTATTGCCAACACATTGATACCAAAATGAAATACGTAGCTCGAGAATTGGTGACAGGAGAGTGAAAAGATTACACACTTTTTGGTGTTTACGCTCAAGAGCCCAAAACGCAGCGCGCGCAATGAACTATTTTTTTCACTGGGGCGCGCGCGCATTAAAGTGTTTAATTAATATATCAAAATATTTAGATTTTTATTGCTTGTTTATCATCACACAGACCAACCAGGTAATGCTGCTGTTGCAATATTCTTCATTCGTTGTACCCGTAGTCATCTCTTCTGTAGCTCTGGTCTCAACTCTAAATCCTTTGTCAGTAGTGTCAGTCATAAAACTCTAATGCTCCTCTACGAGGTCAATGTTACACTTGGCAGTCGTTCCTTGGGTTGTCTCAAATTGTGCAGAATCAGTTGACCTGGTTACTTATTTTATGAGGACCACGGCCTTCTCTAGGAGGGGACAGCCCCTGTTATCAAATACCCGCAGATCATTCAATGATCAGTTGTAGGTATAGCTGCTTTGTTATGAAACTGGTATTGGTGACCAAGCGTCTCCTCCTCTTAGCCTCTTGGTCTAGGCCTGTCGTTGTCTCCGGCCTGTTTGTCATTACCATTTTTTTTAAATTGCGTTTTATTCTTTCATTCGACAGATATACCATTTCTGCTGTATCCCGGGTGCCTTCTGGAAGAATCTTCAGCTTTGATACTCCTTGAAATTCTGTTAATGTCCATAATTTATCTAGGTCTGCTCAGAATACTAGTTCTATCATCATCACATACAGACAAGATTAGAAGACTCCCTGGCTTCAGATTTTCTCTAAGTTGTCATTGATTGGTTTTGTCAGTTCGGTTCGTGCTGCACGATACCGGTTACACCATTTGGTCTACTTTCCCTTTGTCCAATGATCCTGTTACCGAATAGACAAATAGCAGACAAATTCTCAAACCAGTGTCAATTCCTAACACAAGTAAGTTCTGTCGAGGTTTCATGCAATGGAAAATGAACAAGGAAGGTTAGAAGAGCTGCGTTAACGTGAGTGAACCCTTCTCGACTGGGAGCACGAAACTAACCCTCTACGTTCTTTCCCTATGAATGGAACCACTGAGTTCCTCTGATGGGTATAATCCCCTCAGGTGAGTTGGGAATGCAACAACTCTTACTATATTCTTGGTCAGCCCAGCCAGAGGGCTGACCATAGATACCCAGCAAGGCAGACCTTGGTCCCAGACCAGAGGGTACAGGAGAGTGTATTGCTGAATGTGCACTATGGAGATTTCACGCTGATATACATCTGGTCATACACGCTCGCACCACGTAAGTTATGAAATTCCATTCCCTCATACCAGGACAAACTTGTGCCACCTCCTTACTCTTCTGGGTGATGTAGTCAATCACGTTTATGTAGTCTTTCTTCTTGAGCTTTGCTACCTATGGTATTTTTAATTTAACTTTTGTTTCCTTATAATTCTACTTTTGCTATACCAGTCTTTAGTTTCATGGCCCCTTAATTAAGTTATCCATACTTTCACTATATATTCGAACGTCAATATACAGTGATCACTCATTCCAATGGGGCTTCGAATGATATTTTCCCGTTTATTTTATTTATTTTTATTAAATCGTTCAATGAATTCTAGGTAAAGTCAAGCTGGTTCCTCATTACCTCTAGTGTTGTGGATCATCTTACGTGTTGGCTTAAAAGGATTCTTGTTAATATGTCCAGTAGTTTAGCTCGTTCTGTGCCCCCATACGGTTCTCGAAACTTTCCATGGTTGGAGTACCCCCTTCCCCCACGATTAGAAGTAGGGATCGATTTCTAACAGGTGACAGAGACTTCCCTTTGTTATACTAGGTACTGCTGTTTGTCATAATCTTGCCTGTCATTGTCATTTAATGGAGGGTTATATATCACTGCTACTATATACGGTCCTCCCATCGTCATGGTGCCTGTTATGTAGTCTCTGAACTCCTCACAGCCCGGGATATCCATCTCCTTGTAACTCCAGTCCTTCATTAGCAAGGCCGCCACTCCTTCTCTTCCTTCCCTCTGTAATGTGTGGTGTAATGTTGGCGTAAATACACAGCCTTGTGGCACTCCAGCATTACGGTCAAAGTAGTCAGTGTGTTGCTGGTAGAATCTCTTTAATTTTGTGGTTGTCAAAGAAATATTTTGTCGGAAGTGGAAAGTCATTCATAATTTTTATTTTAAAGTAGTCAAGCCAGTCTGTCAATGGCTTTTGCAGAGTCTGCTGACACGTGATGCCTTGATATATTGTGTGGTGAACGAGCAGCTTCTCAGTATGTTAAGAACGTATTGTGCAGGTCGGTTGGGCCTTACTCAGATTTTCAGTCAGTCTGGTGGTCGTTTTGTGCTGCCCATAAATACAGGTTTCGAATCTAAACAAATCACAGGTTTTTATATTGGTGATTTCAGACCGTAGGGAGTCGGTAATTTCTCTATTACACCAGTGTGCTGGGAACAATATAGTCATGACAGCAGAGATGGGATTACCAAGGCCTAATTCAACCTCATCATTGTTACCAGCTAATTTCGCTGCATTGTCAGTCATTGTGGTGGCTATATTTGTGAGATGGTATCCATACAAGAGATTCTAAAGAACAAATCCACAAGGGTCGTGACGAGGATTCTAACCTACGTCCGAGAGGATTTCAGACGCTGCCTTAATCGACTGCGCTACGACATGGTGAAAGATTTGCAACCGGGAAATCATCCAGATTTACCGACGGATCCTGCAGCCTGAGACACAAACCAGGGTTTTATGTAATTCCTTGTGGATTTGTTCATTTGATGCATCATGCTATTGTGATTTGTGTGTGTAATGAAGTAAGGGCGAAGACGTAGAACAGCCTATTGACATAGCTCGAGTGCATGGTGGAATTGCGTAAAACCCTGGTTTATCTCTGAGAGACTGCAGGATCCGTCGGTAAATCAGGATGATTTCCCGGTTGCAATTCTTTTACCATGTCCTCCATCTAAGTGACCCATAGTGCTAGCTTCACTTTTTCTTTTTAACTAGCGTTATGAATCATACATTAATGATGCAACCCAACCTAACTTACCTAACTTAATTGTGATGTGTTAGTCATCCGGTGTATTAAGCACCCATGTATTATGCTGTAATGATCTGGGGCTCAGATCATTAGTTCTCCCTTCTCCCCTCCTTTCCCTCTCCTTCTCCCCTCCTTTCCTTCTCCTTCTCCCCTCCTTTCCTTCTCCCCTCCTTTCCTTCTCCCTCTCCCCTACTTTCCTTCTCCCTCTCCCCTCCTTCCTTCTCCCCTCCCCTTGGCCGTCATTCGTCTCCTCCTCTTCCCCCCCCCCCCGTCCCCCATTTGTCAGGGTCAAGAGGTTGACCTGAGGGTGGTCTTGGATACCTTTGGCTTCCCCCTCTCAGATTTTCCCTCTCCATCCCCCTCTCATTCCATCTCTTTTCCTCTCATTCCCTCTCTTTCCCTCTCAGCACCAGTCCCTTCCCCATACTAGGCAGAGTCAAATGTCCCTACTCTTTATCTTAGAGGAGACAGCCTTGAACATAATTTATCAGTTTGGTGAACATTGCTCGCAGGTGCACTGGGGCTCCATAGAGGCGCCTTGTCTCCCTTCTCATAGCTGGGGAGAGCTGACTCAATCTTCAGGAATTCATGTAGCTTTCCACGGCAGATCAGTGAAGGTGATTGGCCTGAGATAAGGGCCAAGTCCTTATTGCCCCTAGAGAGCCAGACCTCAGGCCTACGTGTTAAATGGTTGGCCATGGCCAAAATAATGGGTGGAGCCCTGGGGCTGTATTAGATGGTGGGAGGAGTAATCCTTCCCAGCAATAAGTTGGTAAGACAAAATTTCATCAGTGTGTCTTGGGAGTGTATTAGGAACAGGGCCGCAAGCCCGTATCCTAGGGGCTGAGGACAGCCATCAACATCTTGGCCGTAGTGCGGGTATTTAAGGTATAGTAGCACTTGAGTTTCGTGGCCTCAGTAAATATCCATTGTGCCTCTAGGGGAATAGAATAGGTTATGCGTTTCAAATTGTCTTAATTTACATGTTTCATAAAATAAATTGTATAGCTTGTCCAGTGGTATTCACTTAACTCCCCTTTGATATATTTTGTTACTTTGTCATTTTTAGGTGTTGTATTGGAAGCCCCCAGGTTCTCCTACAATTAATCGATACTAAAGTTGCCCTTGGATTTAAATTAGTAATGTAAATTACACAAACTAATTTTCCAAAATTTATTACTGAAATTCATATTACCCGGAGTCCCATGGTTACTGATTCCTTGCCTTCCTGGGGGATCGGTGATCGACACATTCAGGAAAAGGTTGGTCGGGAAGGTGGTGGCAGTGCAAATGTGTTTTTGTTATTTTTTTAACTAATAACCCTTGTCCTTGGTGTATCTTCCTCATTTAATATTCCTCTTACATACGGGGCAGTCCAGTGAGGGGTCATACTGGACTGTAACAGTGTTAAGCTGGGATATTGAGTGAAGAGAGGCAGAGCATTACAACAGAGAGCGTATAGTACGATTATGAGAGATCACAAGATAAGAGGATTAATACTGGGGAACATTGGGTTATTACAATAGAGGCCGCGGTTATTACGACGGGGTAAAGCGGTCATTACAATGCTGCATATAATAATGTTGGAATAGGTTGAGAAAAAATAAATTTTATATATATTTTTAAATGTTAATACAGAGTTAATGGTAATCTAGTGTGTCAATTATACTGTGTTAAATCACAAATCTCCGATGTAGAAACGAACATTTGAATTTATGAGAAATAATATTACAATGCGTGTTTTAACTCAATTAAAATCTCTGTCTAACAACTTAAAAAAAAAAACTCGTGTGCACAGGCAACTTATGAGCTGGGCGTTCCCAGGCACATGCCCCAGACAACCAGGCCACTACATGGTAAAAAGATTGTATACTGAGATTCAACTGATCTATCGGGGGTTCCAGGGGCTTCCACGGAAGCCTAGAAGGTTTAGTAGAACCCAAGATTGCAATCATTTGATCATATCATGGTCTGGTTGTATTGTGTGTGCACCTGGAAATGTCTAGCTTTGTCTGTAGTGATGAGGATTCTAACACATAGGTTAGAATCCTCATCACGGCTACTTATTCTCTGATACATCACGTTAGCGTGATTGCTCTGTGTATCAGTATGAGTGTCCTAACCAGTGTAGGACACACCAGAGATGGGTCAGGTAATCTTCGTCTCAAAGACTCGACCTTCACCTGTTCAGGCACTGACAGGCAAATAGATGTGGACTTTGATGCATGAACAAGTCAATGGAAGACAATTCACAGACAAATAGTAAGTTTTTGAAATGATGCTGACTGACCACAGATGGGTGGCCACTACAGTCAAGCACTTACAGCTGCCCGAGGTTCAGGAACCACCAGGAGGAGGGTGATGGTAACGTTTGTACCTGTAGTACTGAGGCTTGAAGCTGCTAGAGTTTGCTGATGGCGTACACAGACGGTTGTGTAAGGCGTACACAGACGGTTGTGTAAGCCGTACACAGAAGGTTGTGTAAGCCGTACACAGGCTTACACATGTTGGGGATATGCGTAAGAATGTTACTTGGCTGTCCTCACAACTCTTGTGAACAATCCATGCGTAGCATCTTAATGTTCTCATATTAAATATTCTCAGACGAAACATTTTCTGTTCGCAGCAATCTCCAGTGATACGAGGAAACGGATTTCCATAGCTGTTGATGTTACATGTTGACTGCATGTGTGTGTTCTCCAGGAGTGCGTGCGCCAGGAGTGTGTTCTAGAATCTTTAATGATTGGGAGGGATCAAACATGTTTGGTATCTGTGTAAAGGACAAGACGCTAATAAAAATATTATATAATGGCTTGGTCTTTCCATTAAGAATTGAACGAAGATATAATAAAATTAAGAGTAGTAAAGCGTCAGGCGAGAGGTAGTCGTAACTAGGAACTGTAGGCTGTGGCGAAAGCTCATAATGATCTACATTACTAGGATGAGCCGATCACCAGCCATCGAGACTCGCCGCCGGCGCCACTGGTACAGCAGGCCGTACATGGGTTTGTTCTCTGGAAAACTTCAGATAATGAGCAACCATCAGGTCAAATCCATGATGTTTTGTGAGGAACAACCCATCAATACCCAGACTCAGACCTGTTGATGTAATACGCTAACTGTGTTTGTGTTCGCCCGCCAGAAGTGTGTGTCGTGCAATTGTTTGGAAGTAGCGTTGCAGTTTTCTTCTGCAGTTGGATAAATACCCTTGTAGATTGTTGTACACCTGGCTAGTTTTGCGCAGACTGTTACCACAGTGGTCTGGTCGCCTGGCTCCCAATGATCTATTATTATGGTGTGTGTGCGCGCGTGTGGGGGCTGTATCACTGAGCTGGTAGATACCTTCTGAACAGTACCACTTTGGCGTACCTTTAAAGGTGTACCAAGCTTGACAGTGAAAGGTAGACCAAACTGCTCAACTAGGTGTTAGGTATCCCAGATTCTATCTGAGAAAATTATTTTTCGACCTCAGTTGAAAAATTTATCCAGACCTAGGAATGTGAATCGGCTCTTACTACTGGGAGAGGTCAAAATGTCGAACAGATAGAGGAAATGGAAGCAGTTTTCAGACAACGAGGAGGGACTGCTCACCGAGGTCGGAGCCGAGCGGACAGCACGCTGGACTTGTGATCCTGTGGTCCTGAGTTCGATCCCAGGCGCCGGCGAGAAACAATGGGCAGAGTTTTTCACCCTATGCCCCTGTTACCTAGCAGTAAAATAGGTACCTGGGTGTTATTCAGCTGTCACGGGCTGCTTCCTGGGGGTGGAGGCCTGGTCGAGGACCGGGCCACGGGGACACAAAAAAGCCCCGAAATCATCTCAAGATAACCTCAAGATAACGGAGGTACAGCAAGTAGAGAAAAGAACTGCTATAGATACAGTAAGCATTAGGCTCAAGTTTCAGGAGAAACGTTTAGGGAAATGTTTCAAATTGATTGTCAGTTTCAGTGAAGCAAATAAGGATTTACAAAGGATAACAGTGTAAAGGTTACTTCAAGGAAGGGTTTAAAATTGATTGTGAAACAATTGAAGCTGATCAGTCCAACGAATTACAGCAGCTTAATTACAGCGCAATTGACTCCGATCATATCAGACCGTCAACCCCTCACGTTAATCACTCAATTAACGACAGCTCGTTAAATCGTTAACACTACGTTAGTCTTCACTTGACAATTCCTCCACTGCGTGAACTTCACTGTGACTGTTGCCTTTACACGTCCCTACGTTAATCACAACAATGTTCAACGAACAAGTAACCTCGTTAAGTAAATCGTGACCCCCGGTGACGTTAACTGACTTTAATTCTCACGGAATCCTTCACAGTACACAACGCCTTCCACCAAGGTCAAACTTGTCTACGGTTTACACACGGTGCAACACAGTACATCACAGTATAACACAGTACATCCTTGCCACTCACGGCAAAACTTGTAAATGACTTTCCCCAGTAAATTATCCACCAATAATTCACACTTTACCACAACACAATATAAAATATTGTGTTGTGGTATATAAAAATAAAATATTAACACAATGTAAAATATATAACCAAGGGAAATCTCCGTTATCTCTTTTCACTGATGAAAAAGGGAATCAAATTACAGCGAATACATACACGGCACATAGAAAAATAGAAGCAAATAACTCGCTTTACTCTACCTCTGAATGTGTCACTAGGTGTCTTCACACACGTCAAAAATCACAGTTGGGCCCAACCTCAACTTTATGGCGACAAACAGGGTAGACTCACACGTCTCCAATTCCCATTCACCTCCCCAGGTGGTCCCAGGGACAGAGGACAGACGGAACACTGGGGGCGAACCCAGCTTCAGAGTTTTATTACCCAAACGGAAACAGTGTACTTACATCAAACATGCGGGCCCGCAACCTTCTCGCACTCACACATACACGTCAATCACACTCCCACTGCTGCTGCTGGATGATGACGTAGGCGTCCTCACTTCCTACACGTGGTCAGGTGGAGCACAGGGTCCTAGACCACGGGGTTAGCTCCACACACAGAAACCAGGATGGCACGACACACCGGCTTAGCAGGCCAGGGTGAGCGCACAACAGCAGTGATGCGGTACCACGCTCCTTCCACTTGACACGGTACCCCAGGATACGACGGTACACGGTGTTACACGGTACACGAGACCTGAGACGGAGTCCTTCACTGTTCCTCAGAATTAGAACTTTTAAGGTTTCTCTCATAACACTGAAGCCTTTTTCTAGCACGTCTCCCAGCAGTATCTTCAAGCACAGATACGATAGATGGCGGATGTCACTTTTGTAGCCCGATAATTAACGCCTCACTCAGTCCAGTTCCTCTAAGATGGCGTCCCACAATTACGCGGCTAGATGACAAGTTCACACGATTCGATACAAGCCCCTTTCCGATTACCGGATTCTTACGCACGGCACACGGAAAGATAGCAAGATGTAGGCGTGACTTTAGTAACGTTGCAGGCGGTATTTCCCGATGCTTGGCCTAGCACGGGAAATGTCGTCCACCCCAAGCAATGTCCTAGGTAAGAATGTCTTTTCCCGCCAACACTATGCCAGGGGTACCATGCGGTACCCCTCAGCGTCTTGGCCAATCACGATTCAGCATTTCTGAGGCCCAGGAGCCTTAGCGAATGCCGCACCTGCCCCATGACGCTACCCCATCTCACACGAGGTGGACACGTGATAGAGGGGGTCTACGGCCGTTAACCCCCCATACCTCCCTCTCTACACTTGACTTGTACAAAATTTCCCTGAAATCAATTCCCTCCTGTAATTTCCTTCACAGACCTGATACAGCGATCAGAATGACATCAATGGCTAGCAAATGTCATGGGCTGTCCAACGACACCCAACACGACTGTGGAAACGTTATATTCAGAAAGTTGAATCACGGTGCACATCACTGGTGCACTATGCAATTTCGTACTTAATTCAGTGCACGAGAGAGCAGGGAAAATGTCTCCTGACAAGCTATTTGATGGATGTGAGGACAGTTGACTAGCCTATGAACACAGCTACTAATCCGCTGTGCTGCCAGATGTGTGGAAACTACTTGTGGATTATGGTACGATATCTAGCTAAAGGGTTTCATAATTGCTGTTGTGTATAAAACTAGAATGAGAGCTATTTATTAAAACTATTATTGTAAACTAATTCTTAAGTGAGATCCCTTGGTTGTTTTAAGCATAGGGTGGACATGAATATGATGAGATTGGGTGATAATATGTACCCAGCAAACACAAATCATCTAGAAAACGTTTGTTTATCTCTTCCCATAGGAGTGGGAATGATTTGCGTTGAGAATGGTGCAGGAGAGCCTTTGAGAAACTTTTAATAAAAAAATCCAAACACAAAGATTTTATAATAAATTGTTTTTCTACAACTATTTTGTTCCTAATGTATTACAAATTTTTTTACTTGTTTAAATATAAAATTTATGGTGTTTTTTGTAAAATTCATTAATAAATTGTTAATGATATTTATTGGCTCAGTGAAACGTTCAAAATCCATTTAGTACTAATATGATCAGAAAAAAGTAGTTTTCCAAATTTTCTAAAAATCGCTCTTTTTAACACAATTTGACTTCTTATGCATTCCACTAAACACTAATATCATGTTTAAATATATAATTTATGTATTATTCCCTAAGATAATTTATATAAATTATAAAAGTTGCTGGAAAGTGGTGTGAAAGAATCTGAAAACGTTTTGTTGTCTTATATTGGCGTGTTCTTTTTAACTAGAGTGAGTGAGAGTGGGTAAGAGTGACTGAGAGTAAGAGTGAGTAAGAGTAAGAGTGACTGAAGGTGATTGAGAGTGCCAGAGTGTGTGTAAGTGTGAGTAAGAGTGAGTAAAAGTAAGAGTGAGTGAGAGTAAGAGTGAGTAAGGGTTAGTATGAGAGTAAGAGTGATTGAGAGTAAGAGTGATTGAGAGTAAGAGTGATTGAGAGTAAGAGTGATTGAGAGTAAGAGTGATTGAGAGCAAGAGTGATTGAGAGCAAGAGTGATTGAGAGCAAGAGTGATTGAGAGCAAGAGTGATTGAGAGCAAGAGTGATTGAGAGTAAGAGTGATTGGGAGTAGGAGTGAGAGTAAAAGTGAGTAAGAGTAGGAATGAGAGTAAGAGTGATTGGGAGTATGAGTGATTGGGAGTAAGAGTGATTGGGAGTAAGAGTGATTGGGAGTAAGAGTGATTGGGAGTAAGAGTGATTGGGAGTAAGAGTGATTGAGAGTAAGAGTAAGAATGAGAGTAAGAGTAAGAATGAGAGTAAGAGTAAGAATGAGAGTAAGAGTGATTGAGAGTAAGAGTGATTGGGAGTAAGAGTGATTGAGAGTAAGAGTGATTGAGAGTAAGAGTGATTGAGAGTAAGAGTGATTGAGAGTAAGAGTGATTGGGAGTAAGAGTGATTGAGAGTAAGAGTAATTGAGAGTGAGTGAGAGTAAGAGTGATTGAGAGTAAGAGTGAGAGTGAGTATGAATGGGTAAGGGTGACTGAGAGTGAGTAAGAGTGACTGAGAGTGAGAGTAAGAGTGAGTATGAGTGAGTAAGAGTGGGTGAGAGTGAGTAAGGATGACTGAGAGTAAGAGTGAGTGAGAGTGATTGTGATTATGAGAGTGAGCTAAGAGTGTAAGGTGTGTGAGGGTAACTGGCGAGGGAGGCAGGATGTGTGGTCACAGATAGGCCTAGGCCTCATGATCTCTAATGTTGGTTTTTATATATATGTTGGATTTTTTGTCCTGTTTCAAATTATAATTATTTAGCAGGAATGTAATAAGATATTGCACAGTATTAATGTGACAATAATATATGCATTATTTCCTTGATAATCAAACTTGTTGTTCAAAGATAATATACAATCTTTGAAGGAAACATTTTGAGAGCTGGCAACACTGGGCTGGTGGTGAGAGAGACATATGGTTAGTTGTGCTCAGACCTTCAGTGGTAAAGGGTGTGTCCCAGCTGGCCGCCACCAGCCGCCACCACCCGCCGCCACCAGCCGCCGCCACCAGCTGCCACCGCCGCCGCCACCCCAGCAAACACAAATCATCTACACAACGTTCGCCTATCTCTTCCCATAGGTGTGGGAATGATTTGCATTGAGAATGGTGCAGGAGAGCCTTTGAGAAACTTTTACTCAAAAAATCCAAACACAAAGGTTTAATTATAAATTGTTTTTCTACAATTATTTTCTTCCAAATGTAAAACAAATAGTTTTTACATGTTTAAATATAAAATTTATGGTGTTTTTTTTTGTAAAATTCATTAATAAATTGTGAATGATATATATTGGCTGAGTGAAACCTTTAAAATCCATTTAGTTATAATATGAACAGAAAAAAGTAGTTTTCCAAATTTTCTAAAAATCGCTCTTTTTAACACAATTTGACTCCTTATGCATTCCACTAAACACTAATATCATGTTTAAATATATAATTTATGTATTATTCCCTAAGATAATTTATATAAATTATAAAAGTTGCTGGAAAGTGGTGAGAAAGAATCTGAAAACGTTTTGTTGTCTTATATTGGCGTGTTCTTATTTACTAGAGTAAGTAAGAGTGAGCGAGAGTGGGTAAGAGTGAGTAAGAGTGACTGAAGGTGAGTGAGAGTGCCAGAGAGTGTGTAAGTGTGAGTAAGAGTGAGTATAAGTAAGAGTGACTGAGAGTAAGAGTGAGTAAGAGTGAGAGTAAGGGTGACAGAATGAGTAAGAGTGAGAGTAAAGTGATTGAGAGTAAGGGTGAGTATGAGAGTAAGAGTGATTGAGAGTTAGAGTGAGAGTAAGAGTGATTGAGAGTTAGTGAGAGTAAGAGTGATTGAGAGTAAGAGTGATTGAGAGTAAGAGTGATTGAGAGTAAGAGTGATTGAGAGTAAGAGTGATTGGGAGTAAGAGTGATTGAGAGTAAGAGTGATTGGGAGTAAGAGTGATTGGGAGTAGGAGTTAGAGTGAGAGTAGGAGTAAGAATGAGAATAAGAGTGATTGAGAGTAAGAGTGATTGAGAGTAAGAGTGATTGAGAGTAAGAGTGATTAGGAGTAAGAGTGATTGGGAGTAAGAGTATGAGTGAGAGTAAGAGTAAGAATGAGAATAAGAGTGATTGGGAGTAAGAGTAAGAGTAAGAATGAGAGTAGGAGTGATTGAGAGTAGGAGTGATTGGGAGTAGGAGTGATTGGGAGTAAGAGTGATTGAGAGTAAGAGTAATTGAGAGTAAGAGTATGAGAGTAAGAGTGAGAGAGTGAGTATGAATGGGTAAGGGTGACTGAGAGTGAGTAAGAGTGACAGAGTATGAATGACAGAGTAAAAGTGATAGAGAGTAAGAGTGATAGAGAGTAAGAGTGACAGAGAGTAAGAGTGACAGAGAGTAAGAGTGACAGAGTAAGAGTGACAGAGAGTAAGAGTGACAGAGAGTAAGAGTGACAGAGAGTAAGGGTGACAGAGAGTAAGAGTTACAGAGAGTAAGAGTGACAGAGTAAGAGTGAGTATGAGAGTGAGTAAGGATGACTGAGAGAAAGAGTGAGTAATAGTGCGTAAGAGTGATTGAGAGTTAGAGTGAGAGTAAGAGTGATTGAGAGTTAGTGAGAGTAAGAGTGATTGAGAGTAAGAGTGATTGAGAGTAAAAGTGATTGAGAGTAAGAGTGATTGAGAGTAAGAGTGATTGGGAGTAAGAGTGATTGAGAGTAAGAGTGATTGGGAGTAAGAGTGATTGGGAGTAAGAGTGATTGGGAGTAGGAGTAAGAATGAGAATAAGAGTGATTGAGAGTAAGAGTGAGTAAGAGTAAAATTGAGAGTAAGAGTGATTCAGAGTAAGAGTGATTGAGAGTAAGAGTGATTGAGAGTAAGAGTGATTGGGAGTAAGAGTGATTGGGAGTAAGAGTGATTGGGAGTAGGAGTAAGAATGAGAATAAGAGTGATTGAGAGTAAGAGTGAGTAAGAGAAAGAATGAGAGTAAGAGTGATTGAGAGTAAGAGTGATTGAGAGTAAGAGTGATTGAGAGTAAGAGTGATTGGGAGTAAGAGTGATTGGGAGTAAGAGTAAGAGTGAGAGTAAGAATGAGAATAAGAGTGATTGAGAGCAAGAGTGATTGGGAGTAAGAGTAAGAGTAAGAATGAGAGTAGGAGTGATTGAGAGTAGGAGTGATTGGGAGTAGGAGTGATTGGGAGTAAGAGTGATTGAGAGTAAGAGTAATTGAGAGTAAGAGTATGAGAGTAAGAGTGAGTATGAATGGGTAAGGGTGACTGAGAGTGAGTAAGAATGACAGAGTAAGAGTGACAGAGAGTAAGAATGACAGAGAGCAAGAGTGACAGAGAATAAGAGTGACAGAGAGTAAGAGTGACAGAGAGTAAGAGTGACAGAGAGTAAGAGTGACAGAGAGTAAGAGTGACAGAGAGTAAGAGTGACAGAGAGTAAGAGTGACAGAGAGTAAGAGTGACAGAGAGTAAGAGTGACAGAGTAAGAGTGACAGAGAGTAAGAGTGACAGAGAGTAAGAGTGACAGAGTAAGAGTGACAGAGAGTAAGAGTGACAGAGTAAGAGTGACAGAGAGTAAGAATGACAGAGAGTAAGAGTGACAGAGAGTAAGAGTGACAGAGAGTAAGAGTGACAGAGTAAGAGTGACAGAGAGTAAGAGTGACAGAGAGTAAGAGTGACAGAGTAAGAGTGACAGAGAGTAAGAGTGACAGAGAGTAAGAGTGACAGAGAGTAAGAGTGACAGAGAGTAAGAGTGACAGAGAGTAAGAGTGACAGAGAGTAAGAGTGACAGAGTAAGAGAGTGAGAGTGATTATGAGAGAGATAAGAGTGTGAGGTGTGAGAGAGTAGCAGGCCAGGGAGGCAGGATGTGTGGTCACAGGCGAGGCCTAGGCCTCGTGATCTCTAATGTTGGTTTTTATATATATGTGGGATTTTTTGTCCTGTTTCAAATTATAATTATTTAGCAGGAATGTAATAAGATATTGCACAGTATTAATGTGACAATAATATATGCATTATTTCCTTGATAATCAAACTTGTTGTTCAAAGATAATATACAATCTTTGAAGGAAACATTTTGAGAGCGCGAGCTGGCAACACTGGGCTGGTGGGTGAGAGAGACATATGGTTAGTTTTGCTCAGACCTTCAGGGGTGAAGGGTGTGTCCCAGCTGGCCGCCACCAGCCGCCACCCGCCGCCCACCACCAGCCGCCACCCACCACCAGCCGCCACCCGCCACCACCCACCACCAGCCGCCACCTGCCACCACCACCACCAGCCGCCACCCGCCACCCGCCACCCACCACCAGCCGCCACCCGCCGCCACCCACCACCAGCCGCCACCCGCCGCCACCCACCACCAGCCGCCACCCACCACCAGCCGCCACCCGCCACCACCCACCGTCAGCCGCCACCACCCACCACCAGCCGCCACCCACCACCAGCCGCCACCCGCCACCACCCACCACCAGCCGCCACCCGCCACCCGCCACCACCCATTACCAGCCGCCACCCGCCACCACCCACCACCAGCCGCCACCCGCCACCAGCTACCGCCACCCACCACCGCCACTCACCACCCGCCGCCACCACCCACCACCCGCCGCCAGCCGCCGCCACCCACCACCAGCCGCCACCCGCCACCACCCACCACCAGCCGCCACCACCAGCCGCCACCCGCCACCACCCACCACCAGCCGCCACCCGCCACCCGCCACCACCCACCACCAGCCGCCAGCCGCCACCCGCCACCACCCACCACCAGCCGCCACCCGCCACCACCCACCACCAGCCGCCACCGCCACTCACCACCCGCCGCCACCACCCACCACCCGCCGCCACCCGCCACCCACCACCAGCCGCCACCCGCCACCACCCACCACCAGCCGCCACCCGCCACCACCCACCACCAGCCGCCACCCGCCACCACCCGCCACCCGCCACCAGCCACCGCCACCCACCACCGCCACTCACCACCCGCCGCCACCACCCACCACCAGCCGCCACCCGCCACCAGCCACCGCCACCCACCACCGCCACCCGCCGCCACCACCCACCACCCGCCGCCAGCCGCCGCCACCCACCACCAGCCGCCACCCGCCACCACCCACCACCAGCCGCCACCCGCCACCAGCCACCGCCACCCACCACCGCCACTCACCACCCGCCGCCACCACCCACCACCCGCCGCCACCCGCCACCCACCACCAGCCGCCACCCGCCACCACCCACCACCAGCCGCCACCCGCCACCACCCACCTCCAGCCGCCACCCGCCACCACCCGCCACCAGCCACCGCCACCCACCACCGCCACTCACCACCCGCCGCCACCACCCACCACCAGCCGCGACCCGCCACCAGCCACCGCCACCCACCACCGCCACCCGCCGCCACCACCCACCACCCGCCGCCAGCCGCCGCCACCCACCACCAGCCGCCACCACCCACCACCAGCCGCCACCCGCCACCACCCACCACCAGCCGCCACCCGCCACCCGCCACCACCCACCCCCAGCCGCCACCCGCCACCCGCCACCAGCCACCACCAGCCGCCACCCGCCACTACCCACCACCAGCCGCCACCCGCCACCAGCCACCGCTACCCACCACCGCCACTCACCACCCGCCGCCACCACCCACCACCCGCCGCCACCCGCCACCCACCACCAGCCGCCACCCGCCACCACCCACCACCAGCCGCCACCCGCCACCACCCACCACCAGCCGCCACCCGCCACCACCCGCCACCCGCCACCACCCGCCACCAGCCACCGCCACCCACCACCGCCACTCACCACCGCCACCACCCACCACCAGCCGCCACCCGCCACCAGCCACCGCCACCCACCACCGCCACCCGCCGCCACCCGCCACCAGCCACCGCCACCCACCACCGCCACTCACCACCCGCCGCCACCACCCACCACCAGCCGCCACCCGCCACCAGCCACCGCCACCCACCACCGCCACCCGCCGCCACCACCCACCACCCGCCGCCAGCCGCCGCCACCCACCACCAGCCGCCACCCGCCACCACCCACCACCAGCCGCCACCCGCCACCACCCACCACCAGCCGCTACCCGCCACCAGCCACCGCCACCCACCACCGCCACTCACCACCCGCCGCCACCACCCACCACCCGCCGCCACCCGCCACCCACCACCAGCCGCCACCCGCCACCACCCACCACCAGCCGCCACCCGCCACCACCCACCACCAGCCGCCACCCGCCACCACCCGCCACCACCCGCCACCAGCCACCGCCACCCACCACCGCCACTCACCACCCGCCGCCACCACCCACCACCAGCCGCCACCACCCACCACCAGCCGCCACCCGCCACCACCCACCACCAGCCGCCACCCGCCACCACCCACCCCCAGCCGCCACCCGCCACCCGCCACCAGCCACCACCAGCCGCCACCCGCCACTACCCACCACCAGCCGCCACCCGCCACCAGCCACCGCTACCCACCACCGCCACTCACCACCCGCCGCCACCACCCACCACCCGCCGCCACCCGCCACCCACCACCAGCCGCCACCCGCCACCACCCCACCACCAGCCGCCACCCGCCACCACCCACCACCAGCCGCCACCCGCCACCACCCGCCACCCGCCACCACCCGCCACCCGCCACCACCCGCCACCAGCCGCCACCCGCCACCACCCACCACCAGCCGCCACCCGCCACCACCCGCCACCCGCCACCACCCGCCACCAGCCACCGCCACCCACCACCGCCACTCACCCGCCGCCACCACCCACCACCACCACCCACCACCACCAGCCGCCGCCGCCACCACCACCCACCACCACCGCCGCCGCCACCACCCATCACCGCCGCCGCCGCCACCACGCACCACAGCCGCCGCCGACACCACCGCCACCACCCACCACAGCCGCCACCACCACCCACCACCACCACCACCACCACCCACCACCGCCGCCACCACCACCAGCCGCCACAAGCCGTCACCGCCCGCCACCGCCCGCCACCAGCCGCCATCACCACCACCACCACCACCAGCCGCCATCACCGCCACCAGCCGCCACCAGCTGCCACCACCACCAGCCGCCACCACCACCACCACCAGCCGCCATCACCGCCACCAGCTGCCACCACCACCAGCCGCCATCACCGCCACCAGCTGCCACCACCACCAGCCGCCACCACCAGTCGCCACCACCACCTGCCACCACCACCTGCCACCAGCCGCCACCACCGCCCGCTATCAGCCGTCACCGCCCGTTGCCACAGTCGCCACCGCAAGCCGCCACCGCCAGCCGCCACCAGCCCCCCCCACCGCCGATCGTCACCACCCACCACAGCCGCCGCCGCCCGCCACCGCCCGCCACCGCTGCCACCACCCACCACCCGCCGCCACCACCCACCACCACCCGCCGCCACCACCCACCACCACCAGCCGCCGCCGCCACCCACCACCCGCCGCCGCCGCCACCACCACCCACCACCACCGCCGCCACCACCCACCACCACCAGCCGCCGCCGCCACCACCACCCACCACCACCACCACCACCCACCACCACCGCCGCCACCACCCACCACCACCGCCGCCACCACCCACCACCACCAGCCGCCACCGCCACCACCACCCACCACCACCGCCGCCACCACCCACCACCGCCAGCCGCCACCACTCATCACAGACGCCGCCACCCGCCACCGCCCGCCACCACCGCCAGACACAGCCGCCAGTGTCCGCCACCGCCGCCACTGTCCGCCACCGCCGCCACTGTCCGCCACCGCCGTCACTGTTCGCCACCGCCGCCACTGTCCGCCACCGCCACCACTGTCTGCCACCGCCACCACTGTCCGCCCGCCGCCACCACTGTCCGCCCGCCGCCACCACTGTCCGCCCGCCGCCACCACTGTCCGCCCGCCGCCACCACTGTCCGCCCGCCGCCACCACTGTCCGCCCGCCGCCACCACTGTCCGCCCGCCGCCACCACTGTCCGCCCGCCGCCACCACTGTCCGCCCGCCGCCACCACTGTCCGCCCGCCGCCTCCACTGTCCGCCCGCCGCCTCCACTGTCCGCCCGCCGCCTCCACTGTCCGCCCGCCGCCGCCACTGTTCGCCCGCCGCCGCCACTGTCCGCCCGCCGCCACTGTCCACCACCGCCGCCAAAGCCGCCACTGTCCTCCACCGCCGCCAAAGCCGCCACGGTCCGCCCGCCGCCACTATCCGCCACAGCCGCCACTGTCCGCCCGCCGCCACTGTCCGCCCGCCGCCACTGTCCGCCCGCCGCCACTATCTGCCACCGCCGCCACTGTCCGCCCGCCGCCGCCCTGTCCGCCCGCCGCCACTATCCGCCACCGCCGCCACTGTCCGCCCGCCGCCACTGTCCGCCCGCCGCCACTATCCGCCACCGCCGCCACTGTCCGCCCGCCGCCACCGCCGCTACTGTCCGCCCGCCGCCACTGTCCGCCCGCCGCCGCCACTGTCCGCCCGCTGCCACTATCCGCCACCGCCGCCACTGTCCGCCACAGCCGCCACTCTCCGCCGTACAGCCTCCCCTCTCTCCGTTAGTAAATAATTATAATTGTTAGTAAATAATAAAAGAAATATAAATTATTAGATTTTTTTTACCCTTAAATTGGTTTTAATATTTAATTGAAAATAATAATATAATATAAAATATAATAACAATAATATAATATAAAATATAATTTAATTTCAAGAAATTTAACTTTAAACACAAAGATGTGAAAAGGGTTCAGATTATTGGCTCAAACCTTTCATAAGAGATTCATATTGGTATATGAATGGATTATGAATGACTCATGTTAGGAGTGTAAAGTTGCCACAACATCTCAAATTAGTGTTAGATACATATGTCTTGGTTATAAGTTTTGGAAACCTATTTAAGTCCACACACAATATCGTATCTGATACGATAAAACAAACGTTTCCAATACTTTCAAATACTTTCCAGATATGTTGTGGCAACCTAAAATTGTTTGCTGGGACCACCACCACCCACCACCACCACCCATCACCGTCGCCAACGCCACCACCCACCACAGCCGCCACCACCCACCACAGCCGCCATCACCGCCGCCACCACCCACCACAGCCGCCACCACCACCCACCACCGCCGCCAGCTGCCCACCACCACCAGCCGCCACCACCACCAGCCGCCACCAGCCACCACCAGCCACCACCACAGCCGCCGCCACCACCACCCATCACCGCCGCCAACGCCACCACCCATCACCGCCGCCAACGCCACCACCCATCACCGCCGCCGCCAACGCCACCACCCATCACCGCCGCCACCACCACCCATCACCGCCGCCAACGCCACCACCCATCACCGCCGCCAACGCCACCACCCATCACCGCCGCCAACGCCACCACCCACCACAGCCGCCACCACCACCCACCACAGCCGCCACCACCACCCACCACAGCCGCCACCACCACCCACCACCGCCGCCACCACCAGCTGCCATTACCGACACCAGCCGCCACCACCACCACCAGCTGCCGCCACCAGCTGCCGCCACCAGCTGCCACCGCCCGCCACCAGCTGCCACCACCACCGCCCGCCATCAGCCGCCACCGCCCGTTGCCACAGTCGCCACCGCCAGCCGCCACCAGGTGCCACCACCACCACCAGCCGCCATCACCGCTACCACCAGCCGCCATCAGCTGCCACTGCCACCAGCCGCCACCGCCCGCCACCACCAGCCACCACCAGCTGCCACCGCCCGCCACCAGCCGCCACCGCCCAACACCAGCCGCCACCAGCTGCCACCGCCCGCCACCAGCTGCCACCACCCAAGCCGCCACCACCCATCACAGCTGCCGCCGCCCGCCACCACCCACCACTACTGCCCGCCACCACCGCCACTGTTCGCCACCGCCAGACACAGCCGCCAGTGTCCGCCACCACTGTCCGCCCGCCACCACTGTCTGCCCGCCGCCACTGTCCGCCCACCGCCACTGTCCGCCCACTGCCACTGTCCACCCGCCGCCACTGCCACTGTCCACCCGCCGCCACTGCTACCACTGTCTGCCACCGCCACCACTGTCCGCCCGCCGCCATTGACCACCCGCCGCCATTGTCTGCCCGCCGCCAATGTCCACCACCGCCGCCACTGTCCGCCCGCCGCCACTATCCGCCACCGCAATCACTGTCCACCCGCCGCCACTGTCCGCCCGCCGCCACTGTCCACCACCGCCGCCACTGTCCGCCCGCCGCCACTATCCGCCACCGCCGCCACTGTCCACCACCGCCGCCACTGTCCACCTGCCGCCACTGTCCACCACCGCCGCCACTGTCCACCACCGCCGCCACCGTCCACCATCGCCGCCACTGTCCGCCACAGCCGCCACTGTCCGCCCGCCGCCACTATCCGCCACCGCCGCCACTGTCCACCACCGCCGCCACTGTCCACCACCGCCGCCACTGTCCGCCACCGCCGCCACTGTGCACCACCGCCGCCACTGTCCGCCACAGCCGCCACAGCCGCCACTGTCCGCCACAGCCGCCACTGTCCGCCACAGCCGCCACTGTCCGCCCGCCGCCACTATCCGCCACCGCCGCCACTGTCCATCACCGCCACCACTGTCCGCCACAGCGGCCACTGTCCGCCACTATCCCCACAGCCGCCACTCTCCGCCGTACAACCTCCCCTCTCTCCATTAGTAAATAATTATAATTGTTAGTAAATAATAAAAGAAATATAAATTATTAGATTTTTTTTACCCTTAAATTGGTTTTAATATTTAAATTGAAAATAATATAATATAAAATAAAATATAATAAAAATAATAAGTATAATATAAAATAATATAATTTAATTTCAAGAAATTTAACTTTAAACACAAAGACGTGAAAAGGGTTCAGATTATAGGCTCAAACCTTTCATAAGAGTTTCTTATTGGTATATGAATGATTCATGTTAGCATTGTAAAGTTGCCACAACATCTCAAATTAGTGTTAGATACGTAGGTTTTGGTTATGTTTTGGAAACCTATTTAAGTCCACACACAAATTCGTATCTGATACGATAAAACAAACGTTTCCAATCCTTTCAAATACTTTCCAGATATGTTGTCGCAACCTTAAATTGTTTGCTTGGTAGGAGCTGCCTCGTATGGGCCAATAGGACTTCTGCAGTAACCTTTATTATGTTCAGCTCACCTGCTATGCTGCCAGATGTACGATTCTACTTAAATTGCGGTGCGACATTTGGGTTGCTGTTGTACTTTTGCACTTATTACCGAATAATAATTACAGTTGTGGACGATTAAAATGTATATTCTTAAACCTCTGATTAGGTTAGGTGGGGTGGACAGTCTAGCCATTTTTGAATAATAACATAAAAAAATAGTACATGTGCCGCATTGGCCATCTGGTGACGTCACACATAGTTGACCAGTCAGGTGCTGTGATACCTTGACACTTATATGCTAATGGCCAGCCATACCTTATCCCAATACTGAGGTCGCTTTTGCGACGTCGCTAAACAACGACAACAACTGGCCTGTAGAATACATTTGTTTGTTATATAATAAGTTAGGTTAGGATGGTTTGCTAGGGTTTATGAAATGAATAACAGAAAATATGAGCAATGAGCGAAAATACGAGACAATGTAGCTGAATATCGACTCTGATGAAGCACAGAGTACAGTTGAGATATTAAGCTGATTAAGAGTTCGCACTAATGTGTGAACCTCCTTGGATCCGCATTTAGCACGTTGGCGCCTTGCGCCGCATTAGAGATGATGAAGTCAGAAAAGAAGGTAACTGCAGAAGGCCTTATTTCAAAAACATGTGAGGCTTGCTTTTACTGAATGAGTATTTTTTTTGTTTGTTATATGCTACAGTAAGGTGTGGGAGGTATGTTTTGAGCGAATGTGAGATGTGTATACGGTAGCAGCAATATTGTATTACTACTGAACTCGCGTTGAAATCGCCAATGCCCAGGGCTCTGTTTTTTCATATAAATGACTGATAGCGGTTTTCATTTTTATTTTGCCCTATGCGAAATAAACGATCCTTCAAGAAAGACTGTCAAAGCTCAAATTACATTCTCTAAAAAGACGAAGAAGAAATAGGGGTGACATGATAAAGGTGTGACTGATTGGCCATAGTAAAGGGGGATATTAATAACCTATTAAACGTATCTACATGAAACAGAACAGGAATAAATTGGATAGGTTTTAGATTTAGAAAAAGACCTGGGTAAATACAGGTAACAGGGGCGAACTCGAAAATGCACATTAGTTCAAGCCCTTTGTTTCATTCCTATGCTCAATAAACGATCCTTTGCCAAATACTATAAAGCTTCTTGATAAGTAAGGGGAATAAATAGGACCTTTTGAATATTAATGGAGCTACATTATTGATGCCTATAAATGGAGAAGTAAGGGGTTATTATTTAGGAATAGACCTACTGCACTTCATCTAATAGAGTTAGTTGATGTGTTGGTTGACATAGAGTGGAAATAAATAGGAGATCCGGCAAAAGTAAGTAAGTAATTATCAAAAGAAGGCACCAAACCGGGAAGGCTATGTAGCACCATCAAATACTGCAAAATAATCAGAGGGCGCTAAATATCACCAAGGATGCCAATACGAGAACAAAAACGCATAAGGCGAACGATATCAAAAGTATCCGAGTCACCAAGAATTCTATCGAGGGACAGGTGACCGCGAGGGGCGGTCAGGAAAGCAAGACACACGCTCGTCCTGGAAGTCAGGACATTCAAGAAGGACATGCACGACCGTAAGAGGGACAATGCAACTAGGACAATAAGGGGCAGGGCGGCGCTCCATCAAGTGACCATGGGTTAAGCGAGTATGGCCAATACGCAACCTCGCCAGAGCTGTTTCCCACCTCCGATTACGGTGGAAGGAGGACGGCCACGAGGAAACACAACATTTAAGAGTACGTAGCTTGTTACCAGTAACAGACAACCAAGAAGCTTGCCAACGGGTAAGGACTGAGGAATGGATAACCGGGTAAAAGTCGGAATACGGAATGCCTTTACGAGAGATGGGACAAGAGCGGACAGCTTCCTTGGCGGCAGCATCCGCACGCTCATTTAAAGACACACCAATATGGCTGGGAACCCAACAAAACTCAACCGACTTAAATTTACTGTGAACGAGAAACAGCCAATGCTGGATCTCGACAACTACTGGATGAACCGGATTAAAGGACCCGAGAGCCATGAGGGCACTACGAGAGTCAACAACAACCACAAAGGAAGACTGACAACGAGAAAGCAGGAGACGAAGAGCATAGAGAATAGCATAAAGTTCCGCTGTAAAGATGCTAGTCTCCGGAGGCAAGCGACACATATAAGTGCGATCAGGAAGAACAACAGAGTAGCCAACACCATCCGCAGACTTAGACCCATCGGTGAAGAAAGAAACGGAGCGGGAGTGAGAAGAAAAGTGCTCGAGGAAAAGGCGTTTTAGAACCGTAGGAGGGGTAAAAGCTTTAGTGATATGGGTCAAGGATGTACAAAACCGCGGAAGAGGGACCCTCCACGGGGGCAAAGAAGGAACAACACGAGGAGAAACATCAGAAATACGAACGGAAAGAGAATCCTGTAGGCGAGATAACCGGACAGAAAGAGGGAGGTGGTGAAGAGGAACAGGAACCGCAGGAGGGGTAAAAGTTAAAACACGACAGAGGCGAGAGGAAGGATGTTGCAAGGACCGCGCAAGATAGCGAAGACAGTAGCGATCACGGCGGTCCTGGAGAGACAGGAAGCCAGTGTCAACATACAAGCTAAGGATGGGAGTCGAACGAAAGGCACCAGAACTGAGGCGCAACCCAGTATGGTGCAAAGCATCAAGACGGCGAAGAGTAGAAGGAGAAGCAGACGAGTAAGCAGGGCAACCATAATCGAGCTTAGACAGGACGAGAGAGGAATGTAAAGCAAGGAGAGTGCGCCTATCTGCCCCCCAAGAAGTATGGGACAAGACCCGAAGGAGGGTAAGGGCCTTAGAGCACTCAACACGGAGGTAAGAGATATGGGGAGACCAAGACAAACGAATGTCAAGGAATAACCCCAAAAGCTTCGCGGAATCTTTGTATTCAAGGGGATGACGATAAAGTGACAAAGAGGGACGAAGAACAACCCGTTTCCGCGTAAAAGTCATGGCACAAGTCTTAGAAGCAGAGAACTTGAAGCCATGACCTGTGGCCCAAGACGACACGGCATCAATTGCAAGTTGAAGCCGGCGTTGAAGGAGAGGCGAATCATCACCCTGACAACAAAGGGTAAGATCATCGACATAGAGAGCGGAGAAGACACCAGAAGGAAGAGAGGAAAGAAGACCATTGAGGGCAACCAGAAAAAGAGTAGTGCTCAGAACACTACCCTGGGGCACACCTTCGTATTGCTGAAAAGAGGGAGAGAGAGAGCGGTACCAAGGCGCACCCGAAAGGAACGACGAGAGAGGAAGCTGCGGAGAAAGAGAGGGAGATGACCACGAAGGCCAAAAGAATGAAGTTGAGATAGGATATGATAACGCCACGTGGTGTCGTAAGCCTTTTCTAGGTCAAAAAGGACGGCAACAACGGAGGTCTTCGCAGCAAAAGCAGTACGAATATAGACCTCCAAGTTCACCAGGACATCTGTCGTGCTGCGGCACTTGCGGAAACCAAATTGAGAAGAGGAGAGGAGGTGATGGTGTTCCAGGAACCACATCAGACGAACGTTAACCATACGTTCAAAGAGTTTGCAGACACAACTTGTGAGAGCAATAGGGCGAAAGTCCTTAGGGGAAGTACCCAGAGACCCCGGTTTGCGAACAGGGAGGACAACGGCATCGAGCCAGTCCTCAGGGACTGACGACGACTCCCAGATCCGATTATACAGACTCAGTAAATACTGAGACGTGCTCGGAGGGAGATGGCGAAGCATCTCATAATGAATACCATCGGAGCCCGCCGCCGTAGAATCGCAGAGGGCCAGGGCAGAACGAAGTTCAGAGAGAGAGAAGGGATCATTATAGGGAAGCTGAAGATGAGTGCAGAAATCTAAAGGACGAGACTCAAGGACAGGTTTACGAAGAAGGAAAGATTGGGGAAGATGAAGACCAGAGATAACAGAAGAAAAGTGGGAACCCAGTTCGGAAGCGATCCTGCAACGGGTCCGCCACATGAGTATCATGGAGGTGAAGGACCGGTGAAACATCGGGAACGAACTTACCCGCTATCTTGCGGATACGCTTCCAGATCTGGGCCAGAGGGGTGTCGGACGTAATTGTTGAGACATAAGATACCCAACATTCACGTTTAGCCGTACGGATGGCCCTACGGGCCACCGCACTTGCTTTCCGAAAGAAAAGAAAAGAATTGGTCGTCTGCCTACGGCGGTGCCTCTTCCAGGCTGCACGCTTACAGCGGACAGCCCGAGCACAGTCCGCATTCCACCAGGGAACGCACTTCCGTGGACCCCGAGAGGAAGAGCGAGGAATAGAGCGGAGGGCAGCGTTGAAGACAGTGTCATGAAAAAGGAGGAGAGCGCGAGAGAGAGGCAGAAGGGAGAGGTCAGAGAGAGCAGCACTGAGGGTAAATAGGGTCCAGTCTGCCTTAGCAAACTGCCACCTAGGGAAAGAGAGGGAAGGGCGAAAAGAGAAAAAGGAAACAAGGATGGGGAAATGATCACTTCCATGGAGGTCATCAAGAACCTGCCACGTGAAATCTAAGTACAGAGAAGAGCAGAGAGAAAGATCAAGACAAGAAAGGGTGCGAGTCCGAGAGTCCAAATGAGTGGGCTCACCAGAATTCAATAGAGACAGGGAAGAAGAGAGGAGAAACGGCTCAAGGAGGCGACCCCGGGTATTCGTCAGAGCGTCACCCCAAAGAGAATGACGACAATTGAAGTCACCCAGCAGGAGCACAGGCTCCGGCAAGGAGTCTAGGAGGTGTTTCAAATCAGGAAGAGAGAGCGGGACACTCGGGGGGAGATAAATGGAACAAACTGTGTACCATTTCCCCACAAAGATACGAGCAGCAGAACAATGGAGAGGCAAAGGAAAAAGTAAAGGAACAAAGGGAACATCAGCCCTAATCAAGAGAGCAGAAGAATTAGAAGCCTCAGCAATGGCTGGGGGGGGGGGGGAGAGAAAGGAATAGCCACGAAAACGACCAGGACGAGCACCAAGCATTGGCTCCTGGAGACACACAAAGGGGCGAAAACCGCGAAATCAGAAGTTGGAGTTCGAGGAAATTGGCGTAATAACCTCGAACGTTCCATTGAAGAATGGACAACGACGAGAAGAGAAAGGACAAAAACAGAGAACAAGGAAGAAACAAAGGCGAAAGAGCAACAGAGCACGTTAAAGAATATCAGGGTCGGGATCAGGGTCAGCAAAGTCAGGGTTAGGGGGCATGGGTAAACTGAGCAAAGACGGAGGGAAGGAAACGGGAGAACAGATCAGAGGTGGGCGGGCAGGGTCCGGAGGAGGAGGAGGAGGAAGAGGAGGTGACAACGGAGAGGAGCAGTCAAGGACAGCAGCAGGAAGAGGGGGAGTAGAAAGAGGGGAGCGCACCCCAGCAAGAGCAGCAACCGAAAGGGAAGCAGGGGCCAAAGAAACCTCCATAGCAGGAACAGGGGGCGCAAGCACTGAAACGGGAGGGGAAGGAGCAACAGAGCCAGAAGGAGGAGCTGAGGAAGAAAGCGAAGCCTTCTTACCCGCCGGGGAAGAGGAAGGAGAGGAGCCAGGCTTACGCTTCTGACTTAAAGAGACCGGTGTCCCAGCAACTACGTACCGGGCAACGGATTCCAGTGTCTCAACAGGAGAAGCCGAACGAGAGCACACACGACGGCCGTTAGGAGAGCGATGGACATCCGCCCGCACCGACAGGTGGTGGGGAGAGCCGATAGATGAAGAGGATGGGAAGGAGGATCGGAGGGGGACGAGGAAGAAGACACAGAAGACACGACAGACCGGGTAGAAGGAAGGGGAACCCCAGACAGAGGACCAGGAGGAGGATCCTTCGGGAGAGAACCCAAAGGAACAGAGGAGGGGGCAGTGCGCGCATCAGGGTCCAAGGCCCGGAAACGGTTGTGAGTCTGAGGAAGGCGGGAAGGACGAGGAGAGGAAGAGCGCAACACGCGAGCATAAGAGATATTAGCATAAGGTGGGAGCCGGCGAACCTGGCGCCTCGCCTCAGGAAAAGATAAACGCTCCCGGTGCTTCAAGTTGAGGACGGCTGCCTCAAGCTTGTAATGGACACACGCACGGGAGAAGGCAGGATGGGCCTCACCGCAGTTGAGGCAACGAGCCTGGGGAGAAGTGCACTCCGACTTAGAGTGACCTTCGCCACCACACAAAGGACAGAGAGAGACAGTCCCGGAGAAGCGGAGGGCACCATGCCCAAACCTCCAGCACTTGTTGCAGAGCCGAGGAGAAGGAATGTACTCCTGGACAGAGCACCTGGCACCAGCAAGAATGACAGAGGGTGGAAGGGTCCTACCATCAAAGGTAATCTTCACAACCCGGAGGGGTTGACGGCGACTACCACGAGGGGGACGAGTAAACGTGTCCACCTGGAGAATAGAATGGCCCTGGGCAGCGAGGATATGTCGAATATCGTCGTGGCAGTCGCGCAGGTCCCGAACACCGGTCGCAACATGGGGCGGGAGCAAAATAGTGCCAACACTGGCATTCAACTGAGCGTTCTTCGAGACCCGAACGGGGGTCTCGCCAAGGCAGGATAAGGCAGCCAAGCGGGAAGCAGCATCCTGAGAAGGAGCAGCAACGACACGTGTACCGAGACGAGTGGGGTCGAAAGTAATGGAGGCATCCACGGAATCAATGAGATGTCGATGGAGGGAGAAATCGTCAGGAGGCGCAGAATCAAGAGGGAGGAGATCAAAATATTTGGCCCACGAAGCGGGACCAAACAAGGCTTGATAGGTAGCAGAACTGGAAGGAATCGAGCGAGGGCGGCCGTGACGAGGACGGCGGTGAGAACCCCCAGAGAGAGAGGGGTTAAAAGGCGCAGTAGTTACAACTAGAGAAGGAGCCGCGCCAGGGGACGAGGTAGTCACCACTGGGGGCTTGGGGCTCGACCCAACCACAGAGGAGGGAGGGGAGCCAGGGGAAGGAGTCAGAGAGGCCAAAGGAGGAGCAAGGTCGGGGCCCAATGCAGCAGAGGCTACAGAGCCCGGTCTTCCAATAAGGACCGACTCGGGGGCTTGGTCGCCCACCCCACGAGCCTGAGAAGGTAAACCAGAAGAAGCCGAAACAGGGGTTATCATCTTGAAGAAAAGAAGAATTCATTCACGAATGTGCCCCTACACCCACCATGGAGCCACAATTAGAGGCAGGACACCCAACAAGAAGCTATCGCCGATCTTGTCGGGGCCTCCTAGGGGTGCGTCGTGAGTATACGCCCCACAAACGCCACCTTAAGAAACCGACAGTCCGTCGAGATCGGGTTCAGTGACGAAAGGGGGATTGACAATAAAAGGTTCCCCTCGCTCTCGACGTCGGGTACTACAGTTCTACGGGTGCAAGAGTATGCCTCCTCAAGCACCCGGGCGTCAAAATAGAAGTAGTCCAAGGGAAGAACCAGAACGAGCAAAAGGTCGGCAGGAAACGGCAAGCAGATAGGAGAAGAGGGGGGAGAAAAACGAAACAGAAGGAAAAGGAAAAGATGCCCAGCAGAATTGGAGAGGACGGCAGCAGGAGCACAAGGCTAGAAAAGAACAGAGGACTGTCCCAAGGAGCATCACACTCCGGCAGCCGCCCACTAAGCCCCCACACGGCGACAACGAGCTGAGCGGGGAGGGGGAGAGATCCGGCAAAAGCCATTGTGTGCAATTTCATTTCTTAAGCGATCTTATCTATAAAATGGACTTTGAAAATGGGAAAAATTAGGAAAATGGGTTTAAATATGCTATTTCAGTAAACTAACTTATTCAGGGAAGATGAAGACTGGCCAGCTGATGACGTCATTTCTCCATTACCGATGCCTGTGCATGGGTCACTGGGGTATCGAAATTTGGGTACGCCAGGAGCCTGCCTTTTAATCCTACCCCCAGGAAAATTGAAGACTGGATAACGTCATTGACCATTGGTGATGCCTGTGCATGGGTCACTGGGGTAACAAAAAATGCATGACACTAGACCGTGCGTGGAAAAAAAAAAAAATGCATGGTTTATGTGTCGTTTCCCACTACTAATGTGTTATTCATTCATTCTCTCTCTCTCGCCCTTAGGTGTGCCATGTTCCCCGCATAAAAATTCCAAGCATGCGCTGTTAGGAGAGTAAACATATATATATATATATATATATATATATATATATATATATATATATATATATATATATATATATATATATATATATATATATATATATGCAAACAAGCCTGAATGGTCCCCAGGACTATATACAACTGAAAACTCACACCCCAGAAGTGACTCGAACCCGGTTCGAGTCACTTCTGGGGTGTGAGTTTTCAGTTATATATATATATATATATATATATATATATATATATATATATGTATTGGCTAATGTGGAAAATCTTAGTCGTGATATTATTAATATTATTATTAGTAAGTCAAACAGCAACAGTATATTGAAGACTCTAATATGCTTTGGGGATAGACAGCTTCTCTCTCGGGCTGAGCCATTAGTGAAATATCCGGCTTCAATTGCTAGGACATAGGATCTACAGTTTCGTCAAGTTGACCTTATGCCATTAGCACTGTATGGCACTGATCCACCTTAGCGAGATGTCTGTGGGCAACAGTAGCTCAGCGAAAACTTAGACTTTAAATATCATATCAAGACAATGACACAGAATGTTCAGCACTCTTATACTGAATGTGGGAAACATGTTACATCTTAAAAGGTGTCTCAAGTAAATAAGGGAGCGAGGCACTTAGTAACGTAGGAGCTTTGCCAGGGCATACCACATACCACCACCACACAGTGGTATGAGGTCTTCCATGTCGCGCGCCAGAATAATAAATAATTAGTTAGGAGAAGTAAACCCGTTTATATATCATTTTTATTCTTATATTATTATTTACCACTTAAAGGTAAAGTGTCTAAGAAAAATATATTTTATCAGAGGTGTAAGTTTCATATGAAAAGCTGAACTAGTTACATTTGGAGAGAATTTTTTATGACTGAAGATGTCTTAGAGAACAACATTGATGTCTTAAAGAATAACTTGATGGAAGAAGGAGAGTTTCTTTGATGAACGAAGGTGACTTAGAGAACAACATTGATGTCTTAAAGAATAACTTGATGGAAGAAGGAGAGTTTCTTTGATGAACGAAGGTGACTTAGAGAACAACATTGATGTCTTAAAGAATAACTTGATGGAAGAAGGGGAGTTTCTTTGATGAACTACCTTTGACGACTCTAAGATTAACTTTGATGAACGAAAGCGAGTTAGAGATTACCTTTGATAGCTCGGGGAATAACTTTGATGTCTCTGAGAATGACTTTTGTTATCTTAGAGGACAACTTTGATGACTTAGAGAACGACTATGATGAATGAAGATGTCGTAGAAAGCTTCTCTGACGAACGAATGGTTACTTAGAAACTACCTTTGATGACTGAGATTAACTTTAGATGTCTCTGAGAATAACTTTTATGGACGAAGATGTCTGAGAATAACTTTGTGGACATGAGAAGTATTTTGTTTTGTCTTTTGATGCATTGAAGAGTAACTTTGATGTCTCAAAGATATTTTACAGAACAATTTTGATGACCGAGATTAACTTTTGAGTGGTGTGGGTGTTGTGTTGTTGTTGTTTGTTGCTGTCTTTAACTGTTTTTATGTATTTACTTTATGTTGTTCATTGTGATTCTGAACTTTTGCCTCTCTGTATGTGGTTTATGAGGCTGGTCATTTTTTGTGTACTGTTATGCTCCTGTGTATGGGTTGTGGGGCTGGTTGTATTTGTGTGTTGTCTTTCTGTATTTATGTCCTTATAGCTTTATGGATATGATTTATGTCATTAATTTCATGTGCAGTTTTCTTTATAACTTTCTATTTTTTTTTCTGTGTCCAGTGCCCGTTTCGGGGTTTTCTGTTTTGTGTTGACCAGACCACACACTAGAAGGTGAAGGGACGACGACGTTTCGGTCCGTTCTGGACCATTCTCAAGTCGATTGTGATGAGGAAGTAGAGACAGGCAATAAACAGGCAAGAGAGAGCTGAGGAGCAAAGTAAGGTGTAGTATAGGGGAGAGTAGTAATAATAAGAACTGCAGAGGGCCTATTGACCTATACGAGGCAGCTCCTATTATAACCACCGAATGAGAAGGAGATAGTAATAGGAATAAGAAGAGGATAGCAAGGGAGCGTAGGAGAAGACAATGAACAGAAAAAGGGAGAAGAGAACAAATCCACAAAGGCCGTGACGAGGATTCGAACCTTCGTCCGGGAGCATCCTCGTCACGGCCCTTGTGGATTTGTTCATTGGATGCATCACGTTAGTGTGATCTCTGTGTATAAGGGAGAAGAGAGAAAGGAAAGGAAAGAGAAAGAAAGATAAATGGAAGGGGTAAACTTATGTTAGGTAACGTTTGTTAGAAAGATTAGAGCATTTGAGTATATACTGTGAAAGGGAAGAGTCCGCAGCAACAAAGCCAGGACTCAAGTTCATGTTGGATACATTGTGTATTAGAGCCGATTCAACAAGACGGCGTCTGTGTAGAGTAGAGGCAGGAAAGATTATTTTGGAAGACCAATCAATGGGATGATTAGAATCCCTCAGATGGCAGAAGAGAGCATTGTTAGTGTCTGCAGACTTAACACTTCTCTTGTGTTCTTTAAGTCTGTCATGCCAGTTTCACCAAAGTATTGGAGAGGACAAGACGAACAGGAATTTCTTTATCCTTTATACTTTAGCCACGTTATTGTGACTCATCGCCTGCTTCTGTTTTGTGCTTTGTGTCATGTATGTTTCACTCTTTGGTTCTTTGTTGTGTGTGTTTTGTTTGTTTTCATATCTTATTACTTTGTTCTGTTTATGCTGAATGTATTCATGTATTGTCGTCTTCAGCGATTGCCTGTTTTGTTCCTTGTACATTGTGTTTTCCTTTTATAAAAAAAAAAAATGTGCTTGCCTGACGGGTAGATCTATACTGGACGTGTGAGGAGTGTGTGTCTAGTGTGTGCTACGCTGTTGCCAAATTTGCATTATATATTATTTTCTCTTTAACAACTATATTATTACCGAGTTATGTTCTAGATTGTATAAGGCAGTACATACTTTTATGTATATGTGTTTGGGAGTGATTATCTCCGTATGTCAGGGTGTCTGTAAGAGATTCTGTCTTATGCGTTTTGGCTACAGTGTTTGAGTGATGCTTCAGGTGGGAGGCATGTAAGCCCAGAGTATCTCAGTAACGGGGTGTGGGCCGTGCTGACTGGTTGTGTTTCTTATGATAAGTCTTTTGTTTATTTTAATTCTGTGCTTGAATGTTTGTAATGAATCTGGATAAGTAAATATACAGTGTATAAGACATCCATCTAAGTATGTGTCAGTGGTCATCAGCCCAGAAGTGATTAATTATAAATAGTGTGCCATGATATTAATTCTAAATATATTATATAATGTATTCCTTTCTCAAGAGTAAACTGATACTTTTATGTAACGGTGTTTTCACTTAAATAATCCCTAGATAGGATAGATGTGTGATAGGCTAGGTGATATTTTTTTGCTGAGGAAAGCAGCGGAGGATAACATACTGGCACATGGGCAACCGCATCCCGCCCTGGCACTGCCACAGTCACTGCCTTATCCACCCCACCCACATCCTCCATCGGCCCCACAGGGTCCACATCACCATGGGGCCACGACCAGGAATCGCCCTCCCTGCGTTTCTGCCTATGTACTATCTCAAACGTACACGACGAGTTATGGAGCCGACAATGAGGATACACACCCTCCATAGGTGAGGCAATCTTGGATGCCACCAGAGAAGAGTGGCCCCACTGGCGGGTCAGCCAAATCAGATCCGCATTCTAGGGCAGAAGGAGGACACCTCCAGGGGATGTTCTGCCACCACCACAGCCGGCGGCACATTGTGGATATCCACCAGCACCTGAGGCGCAACTACATTCTCACACAGGGGTTCCACAGGGCTCTGTTATCGGACCCATCCTGTTTCTAGTATATGTAAATGACCTTCCAGAGGGTATAGACTCATTCCTCTCAATGTTTGCTGATGCAAAAATTATGAAAAGAATCGAAACAGGTGAAGACAGACAGAGACTACAGGACGACCTGGACAAACTGGAGGAATGGTCTAAAAAATGGCTGCTAAAGATCAACTCAGGAAAGTGTAAAGTAATGAAATTGGGCGAAGGGAGCAGAAGGCTGAACACAAGGTACCATCTGGTAGGTGAAATCCTACAAGAGTCAGAGAGAAAGATCTGGGGGTCGATATCACACCGAACCTGTCCCCAGAGGCCTACATCAAAAAGATATCATCAGCGGCATATGCTAGACTGGCCAATATAAGAACTGCCTTTAGAAACTTGTGTAAGGAATCGTTCAGGACCCTGTATACCACTTATGTAAGACCCAGCCTGGAGTCCATACCTAGTTATACACAAGACGAAGTTAGAGAAGATTCAGAGGTATGCCACCAGACTGGTCCCGGAACTGAGAGGAATGAGTTACGAGGAAAGGCTAAGGGAGCTGAACCTCACAACCCTGGAAAACAGAAGAGTAAGGGGAGACATGATAACCACCTACAAAATTCTCGGGGGAATTGACAGGGTTATCTTGAGGTTATCTTGAGATGATTTCGGGGCTTTAGTGTCCCCGCGGCCCGGTCCTCGATCAGGCCTCCACCCCCAGGAAGCAGCCCGTGACAGCTGACTAACTCCAAGGTACCTATTTACTGCTAGGTAACAGGGGCATTCAGGGTGAAAGAAACTTTGCCCATTTGTTTCTGCCTCGTGCGGGAATCGAACCCGCGCCACAGAATCACGAGTCCTGCGCGCTATCCACCAGGCTACGAGGACCCCTGGACAAAGACAAATTCTTTAGCGCTGGTGGAACAGGAACAAGGGGACACAGGTGGAAACTTAGTACCCAGATGAGCCACAGAGACGTTAGAAAGAATTTTTTCAGTGTCAGGGTAGTTAACAAATGGAATGCATTAAGTAGTGTTGCGGTGGAGGCTGACTCCATGCACAGTTTCAAGTGTAGATATGATAGAGCCCAATAGGCTCAAAAATATGTACACCAGTTGATTGACAGTTGAGAGGCGAGACCAAAGAGCCAGAGCTCAACCCCCGCAAACACAACTAGGTGAGTACAACTAGGTGAGTACACACTGGCAGTCCGTCGTCTACCGGCAACACAGAGTGAACCATCACTCCCTTGCTCTCAGCCGGGACCTGCAAACACCCTAAGGCCCATCACCCAGGAGACTGGGAGTATTGTGTTGTTGATGTTGGTCGTTTTTCCTTTTGGACAACAACCCAAAAATTCCGTAGAGTGCTTACACTTTACCAGATCACCCTGCGCGCTCCTGGCACTTGAACCCCTTTCCAACGTCACACGTTTAAGGGGTTGCGGCTCCAATACTGACCTCGTTGTCACGTGCACACATCCACTCGAGCTGCTGTGACTCCCCACACTCTCCTTATTTGGTATGATCTCCTCTTTTTTGAAATATTACTCTGTACTACCCTGTCCACAGCTATGGTTCTTGGCTCTCCTCTCTCTCTCTTTCTCTCCCCCCCCCCTCTCCCTCCCCCTCCCTCCCCCATACTTTCTGGGAAGCCTCACAAGGATAAGGGCAAACACTGGCAAATTTGAATACATATACTGGACACGGCACATGCACAATACATATACACGTATAATAATATGACTACAACACTCTATTCTATTGTAGTCAGGTTGCACTCCAATACCATCAGGACTCTGTCATCTGCCTATCAAGTGGTAGCCTAACTGCTGTCTCACCACTTATACCACCAACCTCACCAAGTAAGTTAAGTCTCATAAGACAATATTGCACTATCAGCAAGAGAATATATATATATATATATATATATATATATATATATATATATATATATATATATATATATATATATATATATTGTGTATTTAAAGGTTACAAAACATACAAGACAAATGCCTAAAGGTTATGGATCTCTTGAAGCTCCTCCGCTTCTGGACAGGAACCGAGGACGCAGCAAGCATTTCCCCTCTGGATCGCCACACTGAGACGCTGAAACAAAAAACTGGAAGCCCTTGGGTCTCTGGTGACGTCAATGAGCTTGGAACCCAATTCCTTGAGAAATCCCAAGGCACTCTTGCCCCAGGGGAGATGCGTCTCAGACGCTATGGGAACAAAGAGGTATTGACCTTCCAGTCGCCTGTACTTGAGTGATTTTGTTGTTTCCCTGTGGTTGGTCACCCCACCTGCTTGATCAGCTTCGAAGTGTACATAGGTGTCAGCCAGGGTGGATACACATGTGTAGTCCCACACCAACTGTCTTCCCTCCTTCCATGAGTATATGGTGATGCCATCAGGGCGAAGTGCGGGGAAATCCGGGTTTTGGACCCCTAGGATGCGAGGTTCTCTCTCCGCGGGGCACCTCGCTGAGACGAGGCTTCTCTTGATGATGTCATTGACCTCGTTGTGTCTTGCATGCCAGCCCTTTGTGCTTCCGCAATGCAACCCATGCAGTCCGAATTGGTCTGCTTCCACCCTGTTGCAAATACACTTGTATTCAGTGTGAATTGGGGCACCAAGGCGGAGGGCCACTGCTACACGAAGGGATTATGGATCTAGGCGTGTGCCCATTGCTGACATGGGTTCTGCCAGGAGGAAGTCTCCTGCATGGGGGACACGCACTGCTCTGAGGCGGGCTTTCTCCTTGTCGGATGTTGCGACGCTGAGCATGGCATCAGCTACTTTTTCCACTAGAGGGTGGTCCCAGGCAGACTCTATATATATATATATATATATATATATATATATATATATATATATATATATATATATATATATATATATATATATATATATATATATATATATATATATATATATATATATATTGTGACGATAATCTCCTTCAAGAGAGATTGAGCCTGCTCTTCCCTCCTAAGTACGTCCCTATACAACTAATAGCAACAATAACAACTAATATAGAAGATATATCCAACAAGTACAACACCAAGGTTTGCCAGAGAGCAAACGTATTCAGCACCAGGAACACCTGCTCCACCTCCGCCACTCAAACCAGCGAACAACCTGTCCGTCGCCTGCACGTCGCTGATTGGCTGGTGTACATCGCACCTGCTCCCTCCACCCGCCACACTACCTGATGTCTGAGGCCACCACGACCTACAGCCCTCAGAATATCCCGTGCTTTCCACAAGTTAACACGTCTCATTGGTAGACTAAGCCCTGGCTTACGTGTACTAAGAGAGGTGGCAGCTTAAAGCCAATATTCCTGCACTCATATATCTCCTTGTATATTATTCACTTTAATATTACTCACTTGTCTTAACGTAACTTTTCATTTTGCCAGTGATTATTCTTATTATTTTGTTTGATGGATTTTATGTTACAATTTTTATGTCCATTTTATTCATGTTTTGCTTTTCTAACGTAATTAAAATCTCATTGTTAAATTTACTTGTGTTTTGTGTGTCTTCCCATTACCTTACCACAGACGGAAGTTCCAGATTTTCTCTTTTTGTTTCTTTATGTGATGAGGCCATACCCCTAGATTTTGAAACAGCCAAACACCAACGCGTTACCGTCACAATATATATATATATATATATATATATATATATATATATATATATATATATATATATATATATATATATATATATATATATATATATATATATATATATATATATATAAATGTCATTACACAAAAAAAGTTACAATATTGATTACATGCAGGGTACAAGGCTGCTTGTCACAAGTTGAACAGCTCCTCCAGCTCCTCAGATGGCGGGCAGGAACCATGGATGCAGTGAGCATTTCCTCTCTGGATTGCCACACTAAGGCGCTGAAAAAGAAAACTGGCAGCTCTAGGGTCTCTAGTTGTTTCGATTAGCTTAGACCCCAACTCCTTCAAAAAGCTAGCAGCACTTTTACCCCACGCACCAAGTGTCTCTGAGGCAATGGGGACAAAATTGCAGTGGTGCTCAAGGTCTCTGTATTTATGTGACTTGGTCGCTTCCCGGTGATTGGCAGCTCCTCCTGCTTGTGTAGCACAAGTCAACATAGGTATTGGCTAAAGTTGAAACGCAAGTGTAGTCCCACACCAACTGTCTACCATTCTTCCAGGGGTTCACCGTGATTCCGTCTGGGCGATTGACAGGCTCATCAGAGTTGCGGGACATTAGGTAACGGGGCTCTCTCTCTGCTGGACAACCGGCTGTGGTAAGGCTTCTTTTAATAATGTCATTGACCTCGCCGTGTCTTGCATGCCATCCTCCTGTTCTTTGGCAGAGAAGGCCATGCCGTCCGTATCTGTTGGCCTCTGCCTCGCCGCAAATACACCTGTTTTCGGTGTGGATTGGGGCAGCGAGGCGGAGAGCCACGGCAATTCGGAGGGCCTGCGGTGAGAGACGGGTGCCGGTTGCTGACATTGGGGTTGCTAATTGAAAATCACCTGCATGGGGAGCTGCTACAGCTCTAAGTCGGGCAGTGTCATGTGGTGTTGTCGCAGCTTCTAGCAAAGTCGCAGCTTCTTGGTCTGCAATGGGGCGATCCCAGCTGGATTGCTTATGGGCTTCAGAAGGTGGTGGTTGGGGTGCTGGTCCTGCGAGAGAGACCCATTTGGTTGTGCAGTCTGTAAAGCTGGGATCATGTACCCCTGCCTGTTGAACTAGGTGCTCAGGTAGGATTTCCTTCACCAAGTTGTCAGACCCCACTGAAGAGGACAGGAACGCTGGTACAGCAATTTGTGTTGCTGTGCGCACGCCAAGGCCCCCGAGTCTAACAGGAAGGGAGGCCTGTTTCCACTGTATGTCGCTGAGGGAAAGATTGAGGGCTTTTTCTAGTGTTGATTTCAGCAAGCTGTCGTACTCTTCTAATTTAATATTGTTGAAAGATGGCGAACATCTTAGAAAGTAGGTCAGCCTGGGGAGGGACAAGCATCTGGTGATGAGGTAAAGTGCATCATGAGCATCGATGTCTTCAATCCTCTCGTTCATCCTCTTCAGGTCAGTGATCTTCTTACCAAGGACCCCGTCGATGGCATTCCTTCGAAGAGGAGCACCTAGGAGTGTGCTGTCCTCAGGGTTGGTTGTATGAATGTCAGGCAAAACCACCTTTATTTGCTCTATTATGTGCTGGTTGGTGGAGGTTATTTCGCACTTGGAAGGGTTCAGGGTGAGGCTTAGGCTTGCTCCTGAATTATTCTTATGTCGTCCAAGAGTGAGGCTGGGGAGCCAACTAGTGTACCGTCATCCAAAAACCAAATGTTGAGCTCACTGGACAGGTTATCGGTGATTTCCTTGATAACTAGACAGAAAAGAAAAGGAGCAAGGGGGTCACCCTGTTGGACACCTTCTTGTGATTAAATTTCATGTTCCCCAAAAAGCAGAGTTAGATTCTTGCTGTAGCATGAGTTTACAAACGGGTAGAGGGAAGGAAAAAGGTGATGAACTGCACTGGGTACTGCATCCCTTCTAACCAGATTGAAAGCATTTTTGAAGTCCAGCTTTATCAGGGCTTTTTCATCCGTATTGTTGGCAATGTAGGCTCTAGCTGCATGAGCCGCTGCCTCACACCCTTGGGGAATGCCAAACCCAAGCTGTTTTGGCCTCAGCATGTCGGCTGCTGCCTGACTAACTGCTCTAGCAGCAGCCTTAGCTACGAGACGCCGGAGTGAATTGCCCACAGCTATCGGTCTGATTCCTCCATCTTTTTTCCTCAGAGCACAGAGAGTAGCGCCAAAAAAGAGAGGCCGTATGGTCTCTGGTATGTTGCCAGCTAGACATGTGTTGGCGAATCTAGTTAGTTCCACCAGGAGGCCCTGTGCAATGTCTCCCAGTGCAGGGTTGAGCATTTGTTTGATGTGGATGGGTCGTAGTCCTGTGAACCCACCTGCTGATCCTGGTGGGAAGGATAAAGCTGCTTTATGCACCATGGATTCGAGCACACACAGGGGTTCTGCTCTGGTGACACCGACTAGGGGAACACTGTCGTCACGAGGAGCTCTGGGTGGGTGTTTTTCCCTCAGGGCTTGTGCTGTATCGGCAACCTAACCTTTTCGGCTACCTAACCTAACCTATAAAGATAGGTTAGGTTAGGTAGGGTTGGTTAGGTTCGGTCATATATCTGAGTTAATTTTCATTCCAATAAAAAAACATTGACCTCATACATAATGAAATGGGTAGCTTTATCATTTCATAAGAAAAAATTTAGAGAAAATATATTAATTCAGGAAAACTTGCCTTATTAGGCAAACCGGGCCTTGCATAGTAGGCTGAGAAGTGCATTCTGGCTACTAGGTACGATCGACATATATATATATATATATATATATATATATATATATATATATATATATATATATATATATATATATATATATATATATATATATATATACATATATATATATATATATATATATATATATATATATATATATATATATATATATATATATATATATATATATATATATATATATATATATATATATATATATATATATATACATATGTCATACCTAGTAGCCAGAACGCACTTCTCAGCCTACTATGCAAGGCCCGATTTGCCTAATAAGCCAAGTTTTCATGAATTAATTGTTTTTCGACTACCTAACCTAACTTTTTCTGCTACCTAACCTAACCTAACCTATAAAGATAGGTTAGGTTAGGTTAGGTAGGGTTGGTTAGGTTCGGTCATATATCTACGTTAATTTTAACTCCAATAAAACAAAATTGACCTCATACATGATGAAATGGGTAGCTTTATCATTTCATAAGAAACAAATTAGAGAAAATATATTATTTCAGGAAAACTTGGCTTATTAGGCAAATCGAGCCTTGCATAGTAGGCCGAGAAGTGCGTTCTGGCTACTAGGTACGACATATATATATATATATATATATATATATATATATATATATATATATATATATATATATATATATATATATATATATATATATATATATATATATATATATATATATGTCGTACCTAGTAGCCAGAACTCACTTTTTGGCCTACTATTCAAGGCCCGATTTGCCTAATAAGCCAAGTTTTCATGAATTAATTGTTTTTCGACTACCTAACCTATCTAACCTAACCTAACCTAACTTTTTCGGCTACCTAACCAAACCTAACCTATAAAGATAGGGTAGGTTAGGTTAGGTAGGGTTGGTTAGGTTCGGTCATATATCTACGTTAATTTTAACTACAATAAAAAAAAATTGACCTCATACATAATGAAATGGGTAGCTTTATCATTTCATAAGAAAAAAATTAGAAAAAATATATTAATTCAGGAAGACTTGGCTTATTAGGCAAATCGGGCCTTGAATAGTTGGCCAAAAAGTGAGTTCTGGCTACTAGGTACGACATATATATATATATATATATATATATATATATATATATATATATATATATATATATATATATATATATATATATATATATATATATATATATATATATATATATATATATATATATATATATATATATATATATATATATATATATGCGGAAAATCCACAGAGAAATATGAAATGAGGTGAACGTTTCGGCTTTGTTAAAGCCTTTGTCAACACCAGACTGACTAAGGAGAAGGGAGAAGGGGAGGATATATAGGCCGACACCTGACCAACCCATCCCTAGGGTTGGTCAGGTGTAATTAACCAAAAAAGGTATAGCTTAGCTTAGAATGGTCAAAGTGGATTAAGCGGTCAGAGAATAAGGATGAAATATTAAAGAAAAGCCTCATGAACACACAATATATGAATATACAATTATAATGAGACATTGTAAGCCTCTCTATCAGAGTTGTTTCTTAAACTGTTGTGCAATATTATAACTTAAAAATGGATCAAGTTTGTACATTCCAGTACTAACATTAAGAAGATTTGGACACTGACTGATTAGAGCAGACTCAATCAAATTCCGTTCCACGAAATCCCCACAATTGGTAATGCTTTTTGCCCCATTCCAGTTAATATTGTGATCGCATAAACTCGTATGTAGATACAATGCATTAGACGTTTGGGCAGTTCTAATACTATAAGCATGTTGTGACAACCGCAATTGTAAGGACTTTCCTGTTTGTCCAAGGTACACAGAATCACAATCATTGCAGGGAATCGAATACACACAACCTGCTGTATCAGGGGAGTTTTTTATTAAATTGGATTTGATCGTACTATTAGTAAACACCAAATTTATATTAAGTTTCTTAAAAATCAGAGACAATTTTTCAAGTCCACTCGCATAAGGTACCACCAATGAGTTAATAATTTTTGGTTTCGCCTTAGGCACGTGATTATAAAACGTACGCTTGGCTTGTACAAACGAGAAATCCAAAAACCTCTTAGGATATTGTAAACTCTTCCCAATTTCATATATTTTAGCAATCTCTTCATCAAAAAACTCAGGGCTGCAAATCCTCAAAGCTCGTAGAAACATTCCTGAAAATACTGCCTGTTTAACTTTACTATGATGATTCGAATAAAAATGAACATACGACCCCACGTTGGTAGGTTTCCTATACACATTAAATTTGAACTTTCTAGTGACTCTATGAATCATAATGTCCAAAAACGGAAGAGTACCATTTTCCTCAGTTTCACAAGTGAATTTTATTGAAGGTACCAAAGAATTGAGTTCATTAAGAAAAACTATCTGGTCTTTGTTGCACGGCCATAAGCACAAAATATCATCAACATACCTAAACCAAACTACATTAGCCGGGATAATCCTGGATAAGATTTTTGTTTCAAAGAATTCCATATACAAATTGCTTAAAACTGGGGACAGGGGATTGCCCATCGCCATACCAAATGTTTGTTTGAAAAATTTTCCATTAAAACTAAAATAATTGTCTTTTATACACAATTTAATAAGTTCCAATACTTTATTGGTCTGCAAGCTCAAATTATATTTAGGCAGTTCCTCACGTAGAAATTCTAACAGATCATCAACAGGAACTTTAGTGAATAAAGAGGTCACATCGAAACTTATAAGTTTAAAATCAAAATTTAAATTCAGTGTGGATAGCTTATTAACTAAGTCCACATTGTTTGTCAAGTGTGAGTTGGAAATAGTACCAACTATAGGGGACAAAACTTTGACTAACCACTTAGAGAGTTTATACTCACACTTGACAAACAATGTGGACTTAGTTAATAAGCTATCCACACTGAATTTAAATTTTGATTTTAAACTTATAAGTTTCGATGTGACCTCTTTATTCACTAAAGTTCCTGTTGATGATCTGTTAGAATTTCTACGTGAGGAACTGCCTAAATATAATTTGAGCTTGCAGACCAATAAAGTATTGGAACTTATTAAATTGTGTATAAAAGACAATTATTTTAGTTTTAATGGAAAATTTTTCAAACAAACATTTGGTATGGCGATGGGCAATCCCCTGTCCCCAGTTTTAAGCAATTTGTATATGGAATTCTTTGAAACAAAAATCTTATCCAGGATTATCCCGGCTAATGTAGTTTGGTTTAGGTATGTTGATGATATTTTGTGCTTATGGCCGTGCAACAAAGACCAGATAGTTTTTCTTAATGAACTCAATTCTTTGGTACCTTCAATAAAATTCACTTGTGAAACTGAGGAAAATGGTACTCTTCCGTTTTTGGACATTATGATTCATAGAGTCACTAGAAAGTTCAAATTTAATGTGTATAGGAAACCTACCAACGTGGGGTCGTATGTTCATTTTTATTCGAATCATCATAGTAAAGTTAAACAGGCAGTATTTTCAGGAATGTTTCTACGAGCTTTGAGGATTTGCAGCCCTGAGTTTTTTGATGAAGAGATTGCTAAAATATATGAAATTGGGAAGAGTTTACAATATCCTAAGAGGTTTTTGGATTTCTCGTTTGTACAAGCCAAGCGTACGTTTTATAATCACGTGCCTAAGGCGAAACCAAAAATTATTAACTCATTGGTGGTACCTTATGCGAGTGGACTTGAAAAATTGTCTCTGATTTTTAAGAAACTTAATATAAATTTGGTGTTTACTAATAGTACGATCAAATCCAATTTAATAAAAAACTCCCCTGATACAGCAGGTTGTGTGTATTCGATTCCCTGCAATGATTGTGATTCTGTGTACCTTGGACAAACAGGAAAGTCCTTACAATTGCGGTTGTCACAACATGCTTATAGTATTAGAACTGCCCAAACGTCTAATGCATTGTATCTACATACGAGTTTATGCGATCACAATATTAACTGGAATGGGGCAAAAAGCATTACCAATTGTGGGGATTTCGTGGAACGGAATTTGATTGAGTCTGCTCTAATCAGTCAGTGTCCAAATCTTCTTAATGTTAGTACTGGAATGTACAAACTTGATCCATTTTTAAGTTATAATATTGCAGAACAGTTTAAGAAACAACTCTGATAGAGAGGCTTACAATGTCTCATTATAATTGTATATTCATATATTGTGTGTTCATGAGGCTTTTCTTTAATCTTTCATCCTTATTCTCTGACCGCTTAATCCTCTTTGACCATTCTAAGCTAAGCTATACCTTTTTTGGTTAATTACACCTGACCAACCCTAGGGATGGGTTGGTCAGATGTCGGCCTATAGATCCTCCCCTTCTCCCTTTTCCTTAGTCAGTCTGGTGTTGACAAAGGCTTTAACAAAGCCGAAACGTTCACCTCATTTCATATTTCTCTGTGTATTTTCCGCATAAAATGATCAGTGTTTTGTGATCGTCAATTGCATATATATATATATATATATATATATATATATATATATATATATATATATATATATATATATATATATATATATATATATATATATGCAATATATATATATATATATATATATATATATATATATATATATATATATATATATATATATATATATATATATATATATATATATATATAAAAGTTTGTGAGGGTACCACCTCTGGTGCCAATGTGGGGACCCATAGCCTCGGAGAAGAAAATAAAAAGTATTCAGAGGAGACCTTGTGGTTTCTCACTGAACACTAATATTATCTTCTCCTACCACCCCCATTCTTTTGTATGTACACATATATATTTACTTTATTTGAACTTTGTTACAAAAAAGGAGTTACATATGGGTTACAAAGATGGTTATCATAGGTTGTCGAGTTCCTCCAGCTCCTCAGATGGCGGGCAGGAACCCTGGATGCAGTGCGCATTTCCCCTCTGTATCGCCACACTGAGGCGCTGGAAAAGAAAGCTTGCAGCTCTTGGGTCCCTTGTTGTTTCAATGAGCCTAGAACCCAGTTCCTTCAAAAAACTGGTAGCACTTTTACCCCAGGCGCCGAGTGTCTCAGAAGCAATGGGGACAAAATTGTAGTGGTGATCCAGTTCTCTATACTTACGGGATTTGGTTGCTTCCCTGTGGGTGGCAGCGCCACCTGGTTGTGCAACACTGAGGTTAATGTAGGTGTTAGCCAGGGTTGATACGCACGTGTAGTCCCATACCAACTGCTTGCCATTCTTCCAGAGGTTCACTGTGATACCATCCGGGCGACCAATAAGAGCATCAGAGTTACGGGGCGTTAGGTAACGGGGCTCTCTTTCAGCTGGGCATCCAGCTGTGGTGAGGCTCCTCTTGATGATGTCGTTAACTTCACTGTGCCTCGAGTGCCATCCCCCTGTGCTTTGGCAGAGTAGGCCATGGTGGCCGTACCTGTCAGCCACCACCTCGCCGCAAATACACCTATATCTGGTGTGGATTGGGGCAGCAAGGTGGAGGGCCACAGCAATTCGAAGGGCGTGTGGTGTGAGACGCGTGCCAGTTGCCGACATTGGGGTTGCTAACAGGAAATCCCCTGCATGTGGTGCTGCTACTGCTGTGAGGCGAACAATGTCGTGTTGTGTTGTTGCAGCAACTTGGTCTACAATGGGGCCATCCCAGCTGGATTGCTTGTGGGCTTTTGGGGATGGTGGTTGAGGTGATTGGCCTGCACGAGAGGCCCACTCTGTGGCACAGCGTGTATATATATATATATATATATATATATATATATATATATATATATATATATATATATATATATATATATATATATATATATATATATATATATATATATATATATATATACATATATATATATATATATATATATATATATATATATATATATATATATATATATATATATATATATATATATATATATATATATATATATATATATATATATATATATGTCGTACCTAGTAGCCAGAACTCACTTCTCAGCCTACTATGCAAGGCCCGATTTGCCTAATAAGCCAATTTTTCATGAATTAATTGTTTTTCGACTACCTAACCTACCTAACCTAACCTAACCTAACTTTTTCGACTACCTAACCAAACCTAACCTATAAAGATAGGTTAGGTTAGGTTAGGTAGGGTTGGTTAGGTTCGGTCATATATCTACGTTAATTTTAACTCCAATAAAAAAAAATTGACCTCATACATATTGAAATGGGTAGCTTTATCATTTCATAAGAAAAAAATTAGAGAAAATATATTAATTCAGGAAAACTTGGCTTATTAGGCAAATCGGCCCTTGCATAGTAGGCCAAAAAGTGCGTTCTGGCTACTAGGTACGACATATATATATATACATATATATATATATATATATATATATATATATATATATATATATATATATAAATATATATATATATATATATATATATATATATATATATATATATATATATATATATATATATATATATATATATATATATACCGTACCTAATAGCCAGAACGCACTTCTCAGCCTACTATTCAAGGCCCGATTTGCCTAATAAGCCAAGTTTTCATGAATTAATGTTTTTTCGTCTACCTAACCTAACCTAACCTAGCTTTTTTTGGCTACCTAACCTAACCTTACCTATAAATATAGGTTAGGTTAGGTTAGGTAGGGTTGGTTAGGTTCGGTCATATATCTACGTTAATTTTAACTCCAATAAAAAAAAAATTACCTCATACATAGAGAAAAGGGCAGCTTTATCATTTCATAAGAAAAAAATTATAGTAAATATATTAATTCAGGAAAACTTGGCTTATTAGGCAAATCGGGCCTTGAATAGTAGGCTGAGAAGTGAGTTCTGGCTACTAGGTACGACATATATATATATATATGTCGTACCTAGTAGCCAGAACACACTTCTCAGCCTACTATGCAAGGCCCAATTTGCTTAATAAGCCAAGTTTTCATGAATTAATTGCTTTTCGTCTACCTAACCTAACCTAACCTAACTTTTTCAGCTACCTAACCTAACCTATAAAGATCGGTTAGGTTAGGTTAGGTAGGGTTGGTTAGGTTCGGTCATATATCTACGTTAATTTTAACTCCAATAAAAAAACATTGACCTCATACATAATGAAATGGGTAGCTTTATCATTTCATAAGGAAAAAAATAGAGAAAATATATTAATTCAGGAAAACTTGGCTTATTAGGCAAATCGGGCCTTGCATAGTAGGCTGAGAAGTGCGTTCTGGCTACTACGTACGACATGTATATATATATATATATATATATATATATATATATATATATATATATATATATATATATATATATATATATATATATATATATATATATATATATGTCGTACCTAGTAGCCAGAACTCACTTTTCAGCCTACTATGCATGGCCCGATTTGCCTAATAAGCCAAGTTTTCATGAATTAATGTTTTTTCGACTACCTAACCTACCTAACCTAACCTAACTTTTTCGGCTACCTTACCTAACCTAACCTATAAAGATAGGTTAGGTTAGGTTAGGTAGGGTTGGTTAGGTTTGGTCATATATCTACGTTAATTTTAACTCCAATAAAAATAAATTGACCTCGAACATAATGAAATGGGTAGCTTTATCATTTCATAAGAAAAAAATTAGAGAAAATATATTAATTCATGAAAACTAGGCTTATTAGGCAAATCGGGCCTTGCATAGTAGGCTGAAAAGTACGTTCTGGCTACTAGGTACGACATATATATATATATACATATATATATATATATATATATATATATATATATATATATATATATATATATATATATATATATATATATATATATAATATTGTGACGGTAATCTCTTTCAAGAGAGATTGAGCCTGCTCTTCCCTACATCATTACGTCGTACATACAAGATACTATATAGAAGATACGTCCACCAGTATCGCCAAACGTTTTGCCCAGGAAGCAAATCGTACCCCCACACCCCCCGACACCTGCTACTCCCGCCGTAACCAGCAAACTGCTCATCCTCTGCCTGCCTGTTGCTGATTGGCTGGTGTCTCGTCGCACCTGCACTCCGCTACCACCACAAGTCGACGTCTGGGCAGCAGCGCGCCAGACTCGTCAGAATATCTTTGTGCTCCTTGGAGTTAACATCTCTCGCTAGTAGACTAAGCCTTGGCTTTCATGTACTAAGGGAGGTGGCAGCTTGAAGCCAGTATTCCAGCACCACACATATTATTTATTTTGCTATCGCTGTAACTTACTTGTCTTAGCGTTGACTTTTCATTTGCCAGTGATTATTCATGTTATTTTGTTTGTTGACTTGTCCTACATTTTATGAGATTGCCTTTATTCATGTCTTGTTTTCTAGAGTAATTAAAATTTCATTGTTTATATACTTGTGTTTTGTGTGTCTTCCCATTACCTTACCACAGACGAAAGGACAAACTTTTCTCTTTTTTTTTTGTGATGTGACGAGGCCCTGCCCCCAGCTTTTGAAACAGCCGAACACCAACGCTTTACCGTCACAATATATATATATATATATATATATATATATATATATATATATATATATATATATATATATATATATATATATATATATATATATATATATATATATATATATATATATATATATATATATATATATATATATATATATATATATATATATATATATATATATATATATATATATATATATATATATATATATATATATATATATATATATATATATATATATATATATATATATATATATATATATATATATATATATATATATATATATATATATATATATATATATATATATATATATATATATATATATATGCAACAATGATCACAAACACTGATCCAAGTATGCAGAATAACCACATGTGAAAAATAGAAAATGCTTAACGCGTTTCCGGCTAATTCGCCTTCATCAGAGCAAAGTAGAATGAAGATAAGATTGCTGATCAGACCTTTATATCCGCCTGGGCAGATCACCTGACCACCAAAAATAAGTGAATTATAAGAAAGAAGGTAACTGCAGAAGGCCCATTGGCCCATACAAGGGAGCTCCTATTAATATCTCCAAGTGCCATACGTGTTTAAATGATTGGTATATTGTTTTGACGTGCTATATTGAGGCTTAAATAAGGATCCAACTTGTACATACCGGGGCTCACATTAAGGCTGTTGTTACAATGTTTGATCAGAGCAGACTCAATCACGTTTCGTTCAACAAAATCCTTACTTTTAGCAATACATTTTGCCCCTGTGAAGTCGATAGAATGAATACATAAACTGGAATGTAAATACAATGCACTGGATTGCTGGGCTTTACGAATAGCATATGAATACTGTTTTAAACGCGAGGAAAGAGATTTACCTGTCTGGCCGATATAAACACATGCACACTCATTACAAGGGATGGAATACACACAACCTGATACAGACGAGGGCGAGTTCTTAATTAACATGGACTTAACTGTATTATCATTTTTGAACACTAGATTAATATTAAGGTTCTTCAGGGCTGAGGCAAGATTTACTAGACCCTCAGAATATGGTACTACCAACGAATTTTTCAGTTCTGGTTTAGACTTAGTAGTCTGTTTGTAGAAAGTCCTTTTTGCTTGACCAAACGCAAGATCCAAGATCATAAGAACATAAGAACAAAGGAGATTAAGAACAGATTATATGTTCCTTAATGGAGCCCTGTTGCTTATGCATCGTTAAACGCCTGGAAAGAGATGTTGTTGTCTTGCCTATATACTGGGTTTTTTGAGGCTTACAGTCCCCAAGAGGGCATTTGAAGGCATAGACGACGTTGGTCTCTTTTAAAGCGTTCTGCTTTGTGTCTGGAGAGTTTCTCATGAGTAGGCTGGCCGTTTTTCTGGTTTTATAGTAAATCGTCAGTTGTATCTTCTGATTTTTGTCTGTAGGGAAAACGTTTCTACTGACAATATCTTTCAGGACCCTTTTCTCCGTTTTATGGGCTGTGAAAAAGAAGTTCCTGTAAAATAGTCTAATAGGGGGTATAGGTGTTGTGTTAGTTGTCTCTTCAGAGGTTGCATGGCGTTTCACTTTCCTTCTTATGATGTCTTCCACGAAACCATTGGCGAAGCCGTTGTTGACTAGGACCTGCCTTACAATACAGAGTTCTTCGTCGACTTGCTTCCATTCTGAGCTGTGGCTGAGGGCACGGTCGACATAAGCGTTAACAACACTCCTCTTGTACCTGTCCGGGCAGTCACTGTTGGCATTCAGGCACATTCCTATGTTTGTTTCCTTAGTGTAGACTGCAGTGTGGAAAACTCCGCTCCTTTCCATGACTGTTACATCTAGAAAGGGCAGCTTCCCATCCTTCTCCATCTCGTAAGTGAAACGCAACACAGAATTCTGCTCAAATGCCTCCTTCAGCTCCTGCAGATGTCTGACATCAGGTACCTGTGTAAAAATGTCGTCAACATGCCTGCAGTATATGGCCGGTTTCAAGTTCATGTCGACTTAGACTTTTTGCTCGATGGTACCCATGTAGAAGTTTGCAAACAGGACACCTAGGGGAGAACCCATGGCGACCCCATCTACTTGCTTATACATGTGTCCATCCATCACAAGAAGAGTTGTGAAGCCGCTCTGCGGCTTCACAACTCTTCTTGCCGTCCGTGACTTGAGACCACACGTTCCCAGCTCGATTCCACAGCTGAAACGTCTTCACACTTCCTTCCTCTTGAAGGTATATCAACTAGGGGTTCCTCTCTGACAGGAGCTCAACGGAGTGCAACTTCCCCTCACGATGTCTGGTGCTCAAGTGAGCTCAAGCTCCTCTCAAGCGAGCCTCACACCTCCAGCAAACTCTCCACATCTCATGCCAAGTCATTTACTTATATTCTTGATCACTGCCCATACTCCTAAACTATTTATCAAATCTAACCAATTATTTTACGTATGTACCTCCATGTCTATATTTCTTTCACCTCTTATTTAGGTCAGGTCTTGCAGAATAACTCTCAAGGGAGACTCATTTTTCAGCTACCTGGGATCATAACAGGAGGTAGAATAACATCCCCAGCCGCCCCCACCAACTCGTCCTGTGTCAGCATAACTGGAAAATCCCCCTTCTTGAATATATTCACACAGTCAGCCGCGACCACGACGCAGTGCAGCCGCCAGGTGACCTTACTGACCACAACCATAACATGGACGGGGCTGACTTTTTTACAAACATCCAATTGTAAACCCTATCATGGACAACGAAGAAGGAACACTTCACGCCAGGGACAACGTCAAAGTCCGGGTGTCATCAAGCATCCCCGCACAGTGGGCGGTTGTGACCTTGTTTCACCGGACACTGAACACTTTCTCAAACCGCCTGGTCAACAGCTCATCCAACGATTCAAACGGCGCTCCATGCACCGCCACGTAAGTCAGTCACACTCAGGTTAACTATCCTGAATGGTTCCCGCCCCATCAGGCAGAGGGAAATAACGCTTCTCACACCGATCGAGGAACTCTTGAAACACAACTTGACGGTGAAATTCAGCCACCTCTCAACGATCCTGAAGAAGCTACACACCAATCAGATCGGCCAACTTGACATGGAGCACGTCCACCAAAGCTAGACCAACCAGCGTTTGGTCCACTGGCCGGGAAAACGCTAAACCAGCCGAAGTGGATCTCTTCAGGGGAGGCAAACGCGTACCCATCTTGTAAGACTCACTTTAAACGGGCAGGCCACCAAAGCATGCCCACAAGCTCTATACGTCCATCTCCATCTCTGGCCGCGCACCAATCTTCCAACGTTGTCTGGTCTGCGGTTTGCGTGTCTGGTAATCCATGTTGTTAACCGTAAAGTTTCGAAGTGCTGTTGGCTCTGGGTGAAAGTTTGTCTAACAGTGTTGCTGGAAAACCTGGATGACTGCTGGGTTCATGAAGTTTCTGTCGTTGTGAGTAAATGTGTTTGAAAGTGGTGTACTTGCTTCTCTTGACTTTGTTAATGAAGTTACAAAAATTCTTGAGAGTTTGTTTTTGTTCTGTTTTGCCATTATTACTAGGCATGTCAAGGGCAAGGGGTGATCATCGACCAGGCTAATGAGTACGTGATTGCAGAGTATAGTGAGGCCGAAAAGTACGTGGCCATGTCTGTGCTGGTTTTGTATGAATCTGTTTTGGTAGCGTGTGATACGTCTCCTGGATCACATGGATGGGGTAATAGAGTATCTTCTGTGGGTGATGAGCAGTGTTTGTTGAAGCCGCCGCATGTGTGACTGTCTTGTCTAAGGTGTAGTTGGGTGTCAATGACCCCCGGGCGTCTTGCCATCATATGTGAATGTTAGGTCTGTCTCTTGCACGCTCTGTGAATGCTGCCCAGTCAGCTCTGCTGTATGGTAAACGTGGGAGGCCTTGAATGAGGATAGAGTTTTTTGGGATACAGAGAGACAGGAATGTGGTCCGAACCTATGAAGGGGTCGGGAGTTGTGTGGTGTAGGTAGACTTTTTCCACCTTAGGAAAAGTCCTAAGGTGGGTCAGAGATTTATTATTATTAACATCTTTATTGACAAAATTTAATTACAATTTTGCCTAATCTGAGGAATTCAATTAAGTCTTATTGGAGTGAGGATAATGCTGGTATTCACTGTCACACAGGACAGAGGATCATACACAAGGCAATTGGTCTGAACTGTAGGTTGAAGCCCATGTATCATGGTTACTATCAACGTTTCAATGTACGAATATGTAAATATAACTTTCTATTGGTCACTGCCACATAAGGGCAGGGATGGGTTCATAAGAGATGCAACTTAAGATTAATATTAATAAAATTGTTCTTATTTCTTTCAAATGGACAAACGAATTTTGGATAAATTAAACAAATCCACAAGGGCCGTGACGAGGATTTGAACCTGCGTCCGGGAGCATCCCAGACACTGCCTTAATCGACTGAGCTACGACAGGGTAAAGTAGTTGAAACCGAAGTTCTACTGAACTTACTGGATCCTGCAACCTCTCCGAGGCACAAACCAGGATTTTACACAACTCCCCCCTGCACTCGAGCTATGTCAATAGGCCGTTTGGATAAATTGTTAGGATGTCGTCCAGTACTCCAGATTCAATGAAACAGTAACACATTTGGTGGTACAATAGGCCAGGAGGTCTAAAATCTTTTACGGTTTCACATTCAACAATAAAGTGTTCTAGTGAATGCATTAAAGGTTTGTCACAGAGTTTACAATCTGAACATTTGGGTAGTGGCTCAGCCTCACTAACCTGCCAGATGTTCCTATACCCAAGGCGAATTCACGCAATGACTACATCATATTGCCTGGTCCGGCTACTGTGCTGATCATACAAATACCTATTATTACAAAAGTTGTCATAGCTTTTAATACTGCAGCTTTCAGGTCTCTGGCCATGTCTTAATTCTAATAAACCTGAAGTAATTTCTTTAATTTCTATGTTTCAAATAATTTCATTAGATAAGGCAAAGTCACAATCAGTGTTTTCTTTCCTGCAATCCTTATTGGCCAATTGATGTACGAAATCATATTTTCCAATTCCATCATGGGATGGGATCCACACAAATTTTATAAATGGTTATTATCATTGGCAAAAATTACTTTCCATTTAACATTACAAGCATAAATTGTGATGGGTTATTTAAAGACTGCAGAGCACTTTTAGTCACAAAATATCACCCCATCCCCATGGAGCTTAATGTATTTAGTAGCTAGATAAATACCCAATAGCTCAGTCTGTCGTGCTTTCCCAGTCGTTCAATCTCTGTGTACTAGGCATGATCATTTAATTCCCTTTATATACTGCACATGCACAATCTTTTCTACGGGTGCCTAATTGCACAGATCCATCAGTAAAGGCATAGGATTCAGTTGGTTTGAGATTTTGAAGATGACTGTCAATAGTTTCTAGTGTTATACATCTCATAGTTTGTGTTATACATTTGTTTTACACTGATGGGTGTATAATGTATAGAGACCTGCACATTTTTCCAAGGGGGAATATAGTGAACAGTTTTATCAAGACAAAGAGACATTCAGTTTCATAAGATTATTGGCACAACAACTGAGCCACACACTGTAAGGCGCTTTTTGCGGATTGATTGAACAGTCAGAATTGTTTAGAATGGATCTCAATTAAATTGGAATAGAGTTGGGGGAACCATTATTTTTCAAAGTTTTGGCACAAAATGTTGTTGTTAAAGATTGGCTACCTGGAACTTTTTGTTCCAGGTAACACGGGCTATGGTGAGCCCGTATGGCACAAAACATAGTTTTATGTTGAACTATTCTCTCGTAAATAGAAGGTAATCTTAGTTCCGTTCTCATGTTAACAATTCTGACAGTTCTAGGACAACCCAGGATGATGCACATGGCATTTTTTTGTACTACATCTAGGCCTTGTAGTTGTTTAGGTGTTAAATTAAGAAGATGCAAGGCATAATAATCAACAACAGATCGTATAAAGACAACATAAAAACTACGAGCATATCTTATGTTAATGCCAAATCCTTAACTCACAAGAGTTTTGAGAGGTTTAAAACGCTCAACAAGTTTTTGCGAAGGTTGCTGATGATATTTGTATCAGTAACCTCGATTCCAAACTATCTATAAGACTCAAAAGTCTCCACGGGCACTCCATTAATAGTATAATTAACATGAAGAGAAGGGGAAAAAAGAGCTCTTGTATTATCAACAGAGATTATGAGGCCACATTCTACTACTTTCTTGGAAAATACATCAAGTAACGTTTGTAGTCTTTGTTTACTGTTTGCCATAAGACAAATATCATCAGCATAACATATAACAGTTTTAGTAGATTGTACAGGGATGTCATGGATAAGTTTGCACATAAGTATATTAAAGAGTGTGAGATTTTTCTCTACGCCTACCTCCTTTAGGAGGTGGACTACAAGTTTAAAGGCTGCTCACGGCAGTTAAGCATGAGTCCAATAGAAAAAGGAAAAGCGGGAGCAAACCGCCAGGCCTCCACCACCAGGGGTGAAAACCTGTCCACAATAGGCCGCTGGCTCCTCCTAGTTAAACAGGACGTTAAAACTAATAAAGGGTAACCGACGGGTTCTCACAATCAAATATTTATATTTGATGTGGCGCTATGAATTGGAATTCGAATTCCCAAGAACAGCCGTCATATCAAGATCACATCAACATTTAATAATAATATGCAGAAATATGGTGGAATAATATGGTTGAAGGGTTGACATCAAAGACCGTTTTCTATAACATAACAATTTATTAATAATAAGAGACTAACTACTACATTACCGAGTTTACGTTACGTTAATGTCCATCCAGTGGCACGATAACAAACAGCTAAATAGCAACCCTTGCTGTGAGGCTGCATACTGAACTAACCTGAACACAGGTGTGCCCACTGATGACGCAATATTGCAAAACAAAGAAAAATATCACAGACTAAGTTACACCACAGCAAATGGTTACGTTATTGTACATCAAGTGGCATTTGCAACACAGCTATTCAACAGCCCCTCGAAAAGTGACAGCAGGCTCCATCTTGCTGACACTTCAAGCTGACAACATGAACTAACTGAACAAATGAAGGATATCCACTGAAGACAAAGACACAAGCAGGCAATCAATAGTGTCTCGGTTTCCCTGACAGCTACTATAATCACAAACTTAGGGGTCCTCCCGCCCCCCAGGAGAGACCCACGTAACTAGGCGGGTAGTCCAACAGTGACCCCCCCCCCCTATCACAACCCAGTGTGAACACTCTTTGCAACTCCCTACAAGAAGTTGCACTGTTGTAAACAGTAACAAAGACAGGCAAGGCGGGATTCTGGGACACAGCTCCACAGATCCCTAGATAACTCTACTCTCGTCACCAGATGACAACCAAAAGAAATTGCCTTAAGTGATTAATTACGTTAATTGACTGATCGCAGCAGTCAGCAACAAAGTACTACGATAATCACAAACAATTGTCTCACACTAGACAACAACAGGATGATACTCTACGTTAATCTTTAACACTTGTCTCTCTCTTGTTAACAATAACTCAAACATATATTACATCACACTTGACTCCTAGCAAGTATTCAGTGAGTAATTCTCAATTAAGGTCAAACGGACCACTAATTACATCCCTATTGAGTTACGTTAACTAAGCCTACCCTAACTTGGTAGCTTCTCCACAGTCTGTGTCAAAAAATTACTAGTGAGTGTTAATTACCCTAATTAAGTCCCTAATTACTTCTGAGCAATTAATTATCTGTCACCAGGACCGATAATTAATCATCCATAAATACATCTCACTCCGCACTGCCTAAGCAGGTCTCATCAAACACTGTGAATTCACGGGAAAGGAGTTAATTACCCTAATTAACAAGATGTGCCACTAATCCACTGTCCTCAGACAGGATATGATTAATACAACCATTTATGCTAGCTCCATGACCTCGCTTTACCGAGTCATCGGGGCTCTCCAATGTTAATTACTCCACTAATTAACCTGAGCCACTAATTGCTATACCCCAGAAAGGTAATTAGTCTCGAGCATATTACGTTAACACAAATACTGACAGACTCTGACAGATCCTCTCCCACTACGTGAATTCATGATGAGAAGGCTAATTACATAATTAGCTAGAGTGGTCAATTAATTGTCACATGGACAATTAATTGCTCCCGAGACGTATCTCACTCAAGCTCAACACTGTTCTCTCTTAACAGCCCTCACTCACTCCACAATACTAAGTGTGCACCCCTTATCCAGTTAATTACCCCTTAACTCACTGAATCCTTAAGTCCTCCACACAACTTAAAGAAACAAAGTAACCCCAGCGTTACATAGGTCACACTACAATGGCATGCAACATCATAAAAGCATTGCCCACATATGGTTGCGGCTACTGCAACTCGTTAATTACTGTGCCCACACAATAATGACACACGGTTGTGCAACACACAAAAGTATACTAATATTACTGCCCCCCCTCTTTTTCTTGCACCCGTTGCAAAGGACTACTGTGAACACACACATACCTCAGCAAGGCAATTAACCCATCCATTGCCTGCTCTCATTAAGTACTGTGAATTCCCCTGAATAATCCTAGAGGTCCTTTAAACCCTCAACACAGTTCCTGGGGCAATAATATCGTATAAACTGAAACAATACTGCACAAACCTGCAACATAATGATGCCGTCAGCATACCCCACATGCTAATGACATCATTAGGCAATCAGTCAGCAATCACATCTACTGACTCACCACACAACACAGTACATAAACATGCAAATGAACACATAGAAATGGCATTCACATAATCAATGAAAATTATATCATCAGGTAAATGTACTGCCTACCTCTAATGATAATAATTTTACGGTGCTCTATGGCATTAATCCAGTCTGAACGATTATATAGAATCGACAGGCTGGATCACTTATATGGTAAATCTCTACACTGACCGGTTACATACTCTAGTCAGTCTACTATATATATATATACATTATGATACTACAGTGTGGTCCCGTGTATAATATCCATCTCCAGGTACCGCCCTATCAAACACCTGGATCCTACTGACAGCTGTCACTCAGCTGCTTCTCTAGCCTGGCGAGGCTCTGAGACAACTCTTACCATGAATTTCCACCGGTATGCCTCACACTGTAATAGTACTCATTTCTACTGCCCTCTTTCCCTTATTTTTTTCCTCATTTCCCAAGTCACTACCACACTAGCTGACAACACTTAGCTCGCTTGCTCCTCATGCGTCGACAAGATGTGGCCCTAGGCTGTCCCGGGAAAGTGGCTAAGGCATGTGGCCACCGCGTGGCCCACAGCGCCCCTCCCGAGCTGAGAGGGGGGGTGGGGTTTGGCCGGCGCGCGGGCAGGCGGGTGGGGTGGCCGGGCCATGTGGCCAAGCCATGTGGCCGGACCATGCGGCGGGTGGCCGGGGTGGCCCCCGGGCATACACACGTGGTTGAGGAATCACCCACAACTCTAGCAGACTAGAGCCTGCCTTGCTCTACACTGGGGTGACAATGGCCGGCGGCGTCCCCACACTGACGCAGCCTGACGGAATGCAAAGTCCAACATGGGCCTGTAATATCACACTCACTTACACTGCCCAACACCAATTGTCCATTGCCACTAGACAGGATACTCGACCCACCTGTTACACCATGAGGCTCTGCCAGCTGCCCCCTGGGTGAACACAGTCAACTGTCTCTCTAGTTTTTTACCGTTCCTTCCGTAAATCCTTGGCCCCAATTCACCTAATTGGGCCTTGACACAACCCCTGATGGCAGGCGTGCCATATTCGATGAGTAATTTGGACGAGAGAAGCGATTAACGGGGGTGGAGGGGGAAAACTCCCCCCCTCCACCCAGACACGTCCTAGTCCACCTGCTACCCTGCTCAGACTGACGATTTCCCGCACTAGGGAAACTCAAAATGCCCATACCTTCTCCCTACTTTGTCTTGACCAATCAGCCTGGAGCCGGCACGGCTCCCTCGTGCCGCATCCAACCATAGCTCTTCGCGCCAAAACTAGGCTTGGAACACACATGCCTAAACCAATCAGGCTCACTCACCCTCGAGCGTCCTGTGACGTCACAAGAAGGGGAGGCTTAAGGAGAGTGGCGTGATGTCTCCTAGTGTGGGGGGGGGGGGGGAAGGCAACGTTCACTCCACTCTTCCCCCACCTCTAACGGTTTTAGTCAAGTACCACCTCGTCCTATTTCACAGAAACAAGAAAATTTCTGTAATTCTCTCTACAGAGCAATCAAAGACCTCTAACTACTCACAAATGATAGTCCATAACATAAGCTTTCATTCAACACCCAACAAGCATATGTTATTTTGAAAGCTTCAGTTTCTAGAGTGACTAGCCTAATCTAGAAACTAGGAAAACTAGCTGAGGGATCTAGATCCCTCACAAAGAGCATAGGGCTTAGGACACAACCTTGAGGTGTGCCTAGTTTGAATGCATCCGTTCTTGTACTTTTAACTCCTTTAAATAGGAACACTAGCACGCCTGTTGGATATGTAGCTCTTTATCCAACTCAGATTACCTTCTATTCCAAATTCAGCAGGTTTCTCAAATAATATTTCGCCATTTGCTTCATCGAAATCTGAGTTCAGGTCAATAAAGGCTGCCTGTGTCCTATCCTGGGAGTGTACAAAATATTCAGCAAAACATGGTTGTGAACAAAACTTGGGCATAAACCCATATAGGTTAGGAGCCAATTCTTCTTTGACCTGAAAAATGACTCGACTGAGAACTCCAAGACAAGACTTTACACATGCAAGATGTAAGGGAAATGGGTCTGAATTTTGAGAGACAGGTATAGGAATTGGTTCTATGAGACTTTGTGTCCATTTCTTTGGCAAGATACCTTGTGAGAGGCTCATTTAATAGAGGTCAATCAGAGGGTGGCTAGGGACATCATTCAGTAAGCTCAAGGTGTTACAAGTTATACCATCCACACCAGGGGCAGTTTGTTTAGGTTTCCCTAATGCTGATTGGGTCAGAGATTCTCTCTCAAGAAGGAAGCAGAGGGGAGAGAGAGGTTACAAGTGGAGTACTACAAGGGTTGCTTATAGGTCCCATACTGTTTCGAATTTGTCAATCACCTGACAGGAAATTTGTGCCTTCATTTCAATATTTACAGATTATGCAAAGTTTGAGAAGTCTCAGGACAGTAGCAGATTGTGAGGCATTTAATCAGATTTGGACACACTTAAAATATTTCAGAAAAAAATGGCTGCTAGAGCTAAGCATGGCCAAATGCAAAGATTATGAGGATTGGAACAGGCACACTAAGACCAGGACAAAAATATAGGATAAAAGGGAAAACTGATTCTTACATCAGAAAGGAAGAAAGTCCTAGTAGTGGACATAACCCCATTTGTGATGTCAGATGCCCACATTAGCAGAATAACAGCTTCATAATGGCATACTGGCCAACATCCGAGTATCCTTCAGAAATTTAAACACGAGGGCTTGCCTGTACCTATTTACAGCGAAGGTGAGAGCCACACATGAATATGCATCCCCGGCATGGAATTCTTACCTGTAAAAGGACAAGAAGAAACTAGAAAAGGTCCAAAGATATGCAACGAGACTTGTTCCAGAGCTGAAGAGTTTAAGCTATAAAATAAGACTGAGAGAACTGGACCTTACCACACTGGAGGAAAGGAGAGATGAGGGGGATCTGATAGCAATATATAAGATTCTAATGGAAATTGACAAGGTAGACAAAGCAATATTGTTGAAAGCTAGGAACAGCAGAACTAGGGGTCACACAAGGAAATTAGAGACGCAAATAAGTCACAGGGACGTCAATAAGACCTTTTTCAGTCTCAGGGCTGTCAATAAGTGCAACTGTTTAGACGTAAAGACGTTGAAGATAAATCGATTCAAAGTTTTAAATGGAAATATGATAAATGAGGGGAAAGAAGACATTGCATTAATCTTAGAACGTTTAGAAGGCGGGAGGAGGGGGGGCGGCTAGGAGCCTAGCTTGACCCTGCAGGCACATTTTGGTGAGTACATCTAGGAGAGTTCGCACAAACACATACACGCACGCACACGTCCTCGCAACCAAGTGGACAGCACTCTAGGGTCGTAGTTCAAAGGACCCGGATTCGATTCCGATCGAAGCAGAAACAAATGGGCAGATTTTCTTTCACTTGATGATTTGTTCACGAAGCAGTAAACAGGTATCTGGGAGTTAAACAACTGCTGCGGGCTGTATCCTGGGAATGTGTGTGTGTGTGTGTGATGGAAACACATGCAGATGATATGATAGGAAAAATAGGTCTTGATTCGGTAATTAGACAATCGACGATAAGAAAGGCGGGGTCCAAGAGCCTAAGAGTTCGACCCTACAGGCATACAGTAATATATACACACAGGACGCTGAGCACCGTAACCGGTTGCTGTACCTGGCCCCTGGCCTAGACCCCAACATAACAGTTACAGAAGGCGTTATGGAGCTTCCAAGCTACTAGGTGGGTGTGGTAGTGGGTTTAATGTCCAGTAGTGAAGTATGTGCTTTTAATACATACTCACACTTGCTCATACTTCACATTAATAGAAATAAACTATATTAATATTGTGGAAGTGACTTGTGAATTATTTGTATGTGAGGCGGCCTCATGTCAGGTGAGGATGAATGACGTCACAGGGTAGTTGACCCATCAGGCCAAGCTAGTCAAGAGGCGCGGCGGGCAGTGTGGCGCGGGCCGGCGTGGGGAGAGGTGCTGCTCAGCGCCCGCCTCATTGGTTTTACTAAATTAGTCACCTGGACAGTCGTGTGCATGAGGTCACCTGCGTCAGGCTTACAGGCAAGTTACTCTAGATGATTAGTTATTTTATCACATTGTATTCTCTTGGTAGAATAGTCTATATTTGCTGATTGTCTAAATAAGCATAGTTACAAGATGTTAAAGCTTCATTTAAAATTATTCAATTAGCTCTGGTTTACTCATTTGTAAATATGATATTGAGTAATATACCTGTCTATTAGTGGAAACTTTTACCTAGATTAAGACTTTTGATGATTATTAAAGCAAAATTTAATTCTAAAAACGCCTGCCTATGTGATAAACTGTTCAACAACAGCGGCTTGAGTGTTACACTCATAGTGAAACTGAACGTTCGACCAAAAGCAGGTGAAAAATGTTGACAAAATTATTAGTTAAATTCTGGCAGTTATAAGGTGTTTCTTGTGAAGTATCATATTTCAATCCTTGAAACACAGACCAAAGACTTTTAATCTAGCAAGCGTCACATCCCTCCCCCCCCCCCATCCTATGTGAATGAAACTAGCCATCCTGAGTCAGTGTCGTCCACGCTGCAGCCAACCCCAGAGACGCCTAAATTAACATTAACGTCTTGTGTAACCAAGTACTATATTTTTTCCAATATAAGTAAATATTAATGTATATTTAAATTGTGTATAGGTCTGATAGTGAAGGAAACAACGTGAGTGTATTCCAACTTGTCTCCCTCGCCTAATAAATAATATATAATAGGTCACATCAAAAACTATTTTAAGTACAGTGTGTTAAAATGTGTGAACTGTTGTGGGTCAGTGCATGAACGAGCATAGACTGAGAAGTTAAATGTGAAGCGTTCTTCACGTTCATATTTGGCTGCCGGGTTAACGACCACTTGGCCGTTGTGTTGAGAACGTTCATGTTTGGCTGCCGGGTTAACGACCACTTGGCCGTTGTGTTGAGAACGTTCATGTTTGGCTGCCGGGTTAACGACCACTTGGCCGTTGTGTTGAGAACGTTCATGTTTGGCTGCCGGGTTAACGACCACTTGGCCGTTGACAACGGGCTTTGGATAAGTCAAGTCTGAGATTTTGCCATTCGGTGGTAAGTCAGCTTTATAGATGAACCAAAATCTGACCTGATCGATTGTTTTGCGGGATGTTTCTCAAACTTTACAAGATGTTCAATTTAGTATTTTGATGTATTTAATGTTATTTCAGGTATGTACGAGGGTGCATCAGTACAACAGCACTGCAGGTATGGTCAACCAGACCCATGAACTTGGTCTTTTACAACGCTACTGCAGGTATGGAGGGATTAAAGTTACTTGGAAAATCTTCTCTAGAATCGCAGTTGGTCATTACGAAGTTGATACATATTCCCACCTAAGTACCATAGGTGAAGGGAACACGTTTAATAATTTTAATAGTTTAACACACTATGCCTTGAAGCAGTGATCCTCTAATAGGTATAGTCTAAAGTACTCTATGCGTTAGCCACTTCCGAGTGGTTAACCATTCTTCAGGCCCATAATTTGAAGATTAAGTTGTGGTGTATTATATGGTTAATGTTAAGCTAACAATTTCGGTTAAATTTCAATCCCCTCCCCTGTCCATATTTCTGTTAGTCTGTCTTCTATCCCACCAGTACAATCAAATAGATGTGTATATATAAAAATACCCAAGAGGGTGATGCTTCACTTGGGGTTAGGGGAGACTGGGAAGCGAAAAGTTTTAGCGTGAAGGGAAAGTACCGGGGCTAAACCTAGCAAGCTGAATATACCGTCGGACAGTTTCGGGAGGCTGAGCACTTGCAGCTACGTGGCCATCATCAGTATCGTGCACAAGGTATTGGTAGCCCTTGAATGCTTGTAGCAATTCTGCAAATCGACAAATATTGTGGTCAGGCGGCAGGACCTGTGAAGTGTTAAGGTGAACGTTTCTGGGTCTCTGGAACGCGGTAACGTGGTGTTCCTGATTTGTAACTGCTAAGTCTCTCTTTATTGGGGAAGAAAATATTATATAATAACTGGCGGAGCTCCTATAACCACAGATAACGGCATTAAGAGCAAGGACACTAACTACGTCCTTTTATTCCAAGCTAACAAAGAAGGCTCCGAAGGAAGCAAGCTAGTTTAAATATATGAACGAGTCTTTAGGGTCGACCACTGAATGGAATGAACAGAGGACGCGTTTTGTGTAAACCTGTTTTTCATTGATAAACAAGTGGTTTGTTGGCTGGATTAACAATCATTTGTCCTTTATTGACGAGGGCGGTCTGGCCGATTAAAGTACTATTCTCCAACAGTGCTTCACTGACATCCGCTTCTCGAATAGCAAGTCTGTAAATGCTTCACTAGTGTACTACAAACACAAATAGCCAAAAAAACTAATTACATAATGTATGCCTAATATACATTGAATTTTATTGTATATTAAATTATGAATGGGAACATATTTTTATTACGGTGTTAAAATTGATGAACCCGTCTCGTGGGACGGCCTCTGCACTAACGAGCCTGGCCTGAGGACGAGTTGAGTAGCGGGGCTGGTGTTCACTATAGTGTGCGGAAGCCATAAAATGCTGCATGCATAAATATTTCTGCTGCAGCCACACTAACACTTGCTCTGATCATCGTTCCTTTAATCTGGCAGAACGATTTGTTGTCCACCATGAAGAGGGTGACCTCAGTTACATATACGAGGCACTGTTGTTTGGGCCATATTTGTGGTCCATCAGACTCCTCCTTCCTTAGTTCTCCTGTAATTTTATCCTTAAGTTAATACAAAAACCTCTGCCAGTGCTTTGGCATCCTTCCTGGTGTGGCCTGAGTTTAGGGCCGACAAAGTGGGTCGTGTACTTCAGTCTCGGGCAGTAGGTTAAGGAGTGCTCCAAATGTCTTGTTTATTATCACATAGACCATCTAGGTCGTAACACTTTCAACTGAGAATATTCGACGGAACTAAATCTTTTGTATGGGACTTGCCTCTTTTTGTTGTACAAATATCTTTTCTCCGTTGTACCCGTAGTCGTCGTCTCTTCTATAGCCCTCTTTTAATTGCCTCGTCCATAGTGTCTTTCTTCAAAATCTACTGCGCCTCTACGAGGCCAATGTTACACCTGGCGATCGTTCCCTTGGTTGTCTTAAATTATGTTCAATCAATTGACCTGGTTTCTATTTTTGGGGTTGAACCACGGCCTGCTCTGAGGGGGGGGGGGTAGGTAGGCCCCTGTTATCAAATACCCGCAGGTCATTTCATGATCTGTTATAACTATAGCCACTTTGTTGTGGAACTGGCCTTGGTGACCAGGCATCTCCTCTTAGCCTCTTGGTCTGGGCCTGTCGTTGTCTCCGGTCTGTTCGCCATCTCGCTTTATTAAATTGACCTTTTATTCTTTCATTTGACATATATACATTTTCTACTGTATCCTGGGTGCCTTATGGAGGAGTTAGGAGTACGGACTGGGTACTCCTTGAAATACTTAGTCAGTCCATAATTTATCTAGGTCTGCTTGGAGTACTAGTTTTATCACCACATACAGACAAGGTTAGAAGACTCTCCCTGGCTTCACGTTTTCTCTCAGTTGATGCCGTTGATGGGTTCTGTCAATTTGGTGCTTGCTGCACGGTATTGGCCGGGTTGCCTCTGACTGGAAAAGAACATCATTTGGTCTAGTTTCCCTTTGTCCAATGACCTTGTGAAAGAATAAACAAACAGGAGACAAACAAATGCCTAAATCAATAACAATTCCATACACAAGTAATCTTTGTTTCATGTCATGGAAAAGTACCGAGGGAGGTTAAGAGACCTGCCTTAACATAAGTGAACTCTTCTGGCCTGGGAGCACGAAACTAACCCTTGTATCTCCGACTGGAACCGCAGAGTTCCACTGACTTGTATAATCAACACTGGTGATAAAGGCATTGTAACAACTCTGGCAATATCCTTGGCCATCCCAGCCCGAGGGTTACCCATAGATACCCAGCGAGGCAGACCTTGGTCCCAGACCAGAGGATACAGGAGAGTGCATGGATGGATATGCACTTTTGGAGATTCCACGCTGATATACATCTGGTCGTTCTCACTCGCACAACTTAACACAAGTCGTGAAATTCCATTCTCTCATACCAGGACAAACTTGTGGCATCTCCTTATTCTAATGGGTGATGTAGTCGTTCATGTCTGTGCAGCCTTTATCCTTGAGATTTACTGCCTATGGTATTTGTTAACAATTTTGTTTCCTTGTAGTTTCCCTTTAGGTATGCCAGGCTTTGGCTTTCTGGTCCCTTCCATAAGTTATCCCTACTCCCACTATATATTCAAATGTAAATACAGTGATAACTCATTCCCATGGGGCTTCGGACTTAATTTCCCATATATGTGAATCGTTTAGTAAATTCGAGGTAAAGTCAAGCAGGTTCATCACTACCTCTAGTCATGTGGGTCCCCTGACATGTTGGCTTAAAAGGTTTCTTGTTACCATGTCCAATAGTTTAGCTCACATCACACCACAATACGATTCTTGCATCTATCCATGGTTGAAGTCTTCATGATTGAAGTTGGGATCGATTTCTAATAGGCGAAAGAGTCTGCCCTTTCAGTTATTGTAGGTGTTTGACAAATATAGTAGGTCTTGCCTGGGTCTTTGCCATTTAAAAAAAGTTATAAACCGCAGCTACTATCTTTAGTCCTCCCATCGTCATGGTGCCTGTTATGTAGTATCTGAACTTCTCGCAGCCTGGGGTATCCATATCCTGGAAACTCCAGACCTTTATCAGCAGGCCCGCCACTCCTCCCCTTCCTTCCCTCTGTAGTGTGTTGCGTAATATTGGCGTGAGTACAGACTTGTGGCACACCAGCATTACGGTCCAAGTAGTCAGTGTGGTGTTGGAGGAATCTTACTTTCATTTTGTGGTTGTCAAAGAAATATTTTGTCGGAAGTGGAAGGTCATTCATAATTTGTATTTTCTTTTAGTCAAGCCAGTGTGTCGATTGCTTTTACAGAGTCTACTGACAAATATTGCCTTGATATATTGTGTAGTTAATGTGCAGCTTCTCGGTATGTTAAGATGGTCTTGTGCAGGTCGGTTGGACGTGATTAATTTTCCAGGGTGTCAGTCTGGTAGGCGTTTTGTGCTGCCCATAAAAAAAGGTTTCGGATCTAAACAAATCACAGGTTTTTATACCGGTGCTTTCAGGCAGTTGGGAGTCGGTAATTTCTCTATTAGACCTGAGTGTTAGGAACAATAGTTTCAACTAGAGATGGGGGGTGGGGGAGCACCTAGGTTTAACTCGCCTTCATCGTTCTTACACGCAAATTTGGCTCCAATGTTTGTCATTATGGTGGGTTATATTTGATATGATATCCATACATGAAATTCCAATCCCTTTATACTGTGCAGTGAGCAGGTTATTGAAGTCAAATTATAAAGCTCTTAATGTCGGTCGCGCATAAAACTTTTTCAAGGGCAGACTTTGAAGCACACAAAATTATTCCTCGTCCTGTGACGTTATATGTACTGGTAGCTAGTTGTGTAGTGCAGCCAGTTGTTTGTGTAGAGGTCAGCCAGTTGTTTAACCTGACACTGATAGTCTGTGTGCAAATATTGTTTCTGTAAAACCTGCATGCTACTGCAGTCCTTCCTGTAGAGGACTGAACTGTGATATCGATGTGGACAGTTCTCGTGGGATCTTCAAAATTTTGATGAGGCAATTATTTAAAGTGTGTGACGGCTTTGGAAAGAGCAGGATTCTAATCAACCCTAGTGGCTGGTGTGTATACCCACCGAACACACATCGAAACTACGACGTTGGTACAACGTTGGAACAAGTTTTAACACCTAACCAGTTATAACAACCAATATAGCAAGTTGTAACAACGTTCTAATACGTCATAAACACGTTAAGCCAAGATGTAACAACTTTATTACAAGTTGTAACAAGCAGAAAATAGACAGTTACGGTTTGTTTCCAGCGTAGTACCTGAATTGTGGTATACAGATGAAGAGGGATTTCAGTGACAGGAATATTGCATTTAAAAGAAATGTAGAGTTTCGTGAGATTGTATGCATTTTTACTCGGCCATTTATCACACAAGGAGTAACCCTGGAAACACAAACCGAAACTGTCTCTATTTTCCGCTTGTTACAACTTGTAATAAAGTTGTTACATCTTGGCTTAACGTGTTTATGACGTATTAGAACGTTGTTACAACGTGCTATATTGGTTGTTATAACTGGTTAGGAGGTGTTAAACCTTGTTCGAACGTTGCACCAACGTCGTAGTTTCGGTGTGTGTTTGGCGGGAAGTTGGTATGTTACACCACTATAGTGTGTTAACGGCACATAATAATTTGTCTCCCAGCAATGCTGAAGATGGTGTCTCATGATTTGAAGGAAAAAAGATCGTGTTGACTTGAATGATTCTTTTTAGTATTGTTAGAAGCTTCAGTTCTTTCCTCATTTTGATGATTCTTGTGCATCTTGGGCACCAAGAATTACCCTCGTGGCCTCATCCTGTATTACTTCTATTTGTACATAACAGAGGCGGGGAAGCAAAGTGCAAGGCATGATAATCAACTAAGGATCTAATAAACATGTTAAATAGTCTAGCATATTTAACATTTATACCAATATTCTTACTAGTATTTTCAGTGATTTCGCTTCTAACCAACGATGTAGGTCGTTTACAATGTCACTGATGATACCTACTCCAAGGTATTTGTGCTGCCGACATGTTTCTATTGTTTGGTTGTTAACTTTGAAAGCTAGAGGCACAGTGGCTGGTTTTTGGGAGCGAAAGTAATGGATTAAGTTAAAGACCGAATTCAATGCTTTTAGCAAAGAGTTAATCGAGTAGAGATTGCAGTATCGTTTGGATATTTGAAACAAAACAAATTTCGTCGACATTAGATGACGGCTTCATCAGCTAGTGTGGAACTAACAGTTTTCGTGCATTAGGACATTGAACATTGTTGCACAAAGCGCACAACTCTGGGGTGTACCCAAATCAAAGGGTGTAGAATGTTTACTTTTGACCCCATTGAAAGAACTGAGGCAGTTCTGATACTCGGGTGCCCCTTGAGCTATATCAAAAGTCTTCCACTAATCCCAAAGAGGCTAATCGTTTTAAGATTTATTTCCCCTTTTTTGCTGTATCAAAAGGAGTTTTGAGGTCAATAAATGCCACCTAAGAGCATGGTCCCTGTAACAAAATATTCAGCAAAGGAAGTTTAAATGCGTCTTTCAGTAAGGGAACCATTCAGGTTAGGGGCAAGTTGGGGTCTAATTTCAAACATTAACCTGTCGAGTGTAATCCTCTCAAGAACTTAACACTTAAATGATGTCAGACATGGGGTCTGAAGGCACGAAGAAATCACAGTAATGTGATGTATCAATGAGAAAATGAGTAGGAGCTTGAGAGAAGGATTCGAATCTCTGTTCTGTGTACTCCCAAGCATCCCAGGCTGGAATTCTTTTGACAATGTTTTGGTGCAGTTGTCTAAGGTGTTTGCCTAGAGTTCTCAGAGCTTAGGTTCGACTCCTCCTCACGGCTTCTACTAATTTTTTCGTATGGGTCAGAATGTTTGTGAATTTGGCTTTGGGTATTATTAGTCGGTATCCAGCGGTCGGGTAAGATACCATGCCTCAGACTTTGATTAATTAGTTCTAGCAGAGGACTATAGTAAGGGAATTGAGGATGTAAGATACAATTGCTTTGCAAACCAGGACAAGAGGTAAGAATTGAAAACGTGGGATGAGTCATGTTGCAATGGTGTTCCATTTAAAGTTGCAAGCTTAGTAAACGGAAATTTTGACAGTTACAAAATAGTAGTTAAGGGCATGAGTTGTGAACGAAGTTAAAAGGGAAAATCAAAATGATTCCTGTAGTTTTTAAAAATGTTTCGTACATTAGGGAGTGGAAGTATGGTTTTTCAAATGTAATTTTCATGGCAATATTCTTGAATGAGGGGAAAGGGGAGAAATCGAGAAGAATTAATAAAAAAATCAAATTGATTCGTACAGTAGATAATTTTGTATACTTTAATTCAAGGATTAGCAAGAAAGATACAGGAAGCATTAGGCTTAAGTTTCGGGAGGAGAAACGTTTAGGGAAATGTTTCAAATTGATTCGGTTTCAGTGAAGCAAAAAAGGATTTACAAAGGATAACAGTGTAAAGGTTACTTCAAGGAAGGGTTTCTAATTGATTGTGAAACAATTAAGGTTGACAGATAGTAGATATGCATGTCGAGGTTAGTGCAAGCATGAACGAACGTTCAGGGGGTGTGAAATACAATAACTGTTAGCAATGAATTTTCCCGTACAAGTGCAAAACACCTTCCTGACTGTCTCCCCTTCCATTCACCAGGTGACAAAACTGGCCACCCCCCCCCCCGGCTCCGCCCACTCTACGCATTTAGTGTAAATAATGTCAATGCATCACTAACTATTCTTACCTAACCTAAATAGTCCTATTGTATGTAAATGAGCGATTTCTGTGTGATACTAACACAAAGTATCCCTCGGTACGCCCTGATAAAGCACCATTCACCTACCAGCGATCCATCGTCCTGTTGATCCACCATTCATCTAACGGTTCATGCCGTTATCCACCACCTACCAGCTCCTCCATCTAACAGTGACACCTAGCATCTGTTTTTTTTTAACTAGCGTTAAGAATCATACATTAACGATTCAACCCAACCTAGCTTTCCTAACCTAACCTGTGATGTGTGTGTCATCCAGTGTATTAAGCACCATGTATCATGCTGCATATATTAAAAATGTTGGAAAAAAAAGGTTGAGAAAGTAAATTATATATTTTTTAAATGTTAGTGAATATTAAGGATAATCTAATATCAATTATACTGTTAGTTTAGTTCATTTATTATGCACCCCATACCCATCCTATGGGCGGTAGTGGAAAGGGTTAGAGGCACATAATGGGCTCAGGGACTGAACCCCACAATTCATTTAGCTAAGCAAGTTACAATCTTGATGAGCTAGTTACAAAATTCAATATAAGTCGTCACATCAACAATGGGTTCGAGATCGACCTCAAGTACAGGTTCTAAATTAAGCAACTGACATATGTGGAGAGCTAGTGTCAAAATTTGTGATTGTCCTGCACACCGCCCCCCATCCAGTGGGCAGCGGTGGATAGGTTACAATCACTTAGTTACTACCTACAGTTAGCAAACTGGGGATATTTGGCTAAAATTTCTGGTAGCAGATCATTTTGAATGAAATATTGACACATCGCTGGAACATTGGTTATAGAATTGTCTCTAAATTCACGTATCTTTTCGCACTCCATCACATAGTGACGGAGGGTGTGCGAATAATTTTGTTGACACAGTTTACATTTGGTCAGGTCTACATCAGCAGATAATGAGAATTCCCAGAGATACTTGTAACCGAGTCTAAGCCGAGCAGCAATAACATCTAGAAGTCTGCTGATTTTATTGGATGATCCATAGATGCATGCTTCATAGATGCTCCTCTTGCATGATAGTATGATGATAGATGAAATTACTGGTGTCAATTTCACTTTGCCTCAGATCGACAAGATCTTGTTGAAGTTCTCGGTGTACTGCTGCTCTCAGATTGCTCATTGACAATCCAAGGTTACACTCAACGGCTCCTTGAAAGGCAGATTCTTTGGCTAACTTATCAGCTCTATCTTGCATTCGGACGCCAACATGAGATGGAGACCACATGAAATGGACACTGTTACCATCCTTAATAATTTTGTTGTATTTGTGTCTAGCTTCGGACACGAGCATGTTACAGTTATGTCTTAAGAGTTGAGAGCATTTAAGGACTGATAAGGAGTCACTTACAATTAATGTATCAAGTTTGGAGACTTGTACACATTTCAGTGCAAGGATCAAGGCAAATAGTTCAGTCTGAAGGGTAGAGGCCCTAGTTGTTTATACGGACTCCCCACTCAAAGTATAGGCCAATCGCCCATTGTCAGGACAACTGCACTTCCAGCTGCACCCGTGGTGCGGTGTAGGGAACCATCAGTGTATATAATTTGAGAGAGAGAATGCTCTGTGGACAGAGCATCAATATGGCTTAAGGCGTTGAGCTTTGCCTCAAGACGAAGTTTGGGCTGATCTCTAATTTGCTTCTTGGGTGGAAAGGGAGGGATTAAAACTGGATAGGGTGTAACCTCCCACGGTGCAGGAAAGTGCCGTTGTTGTTTCTCTTGGTACAAATCATGAACCCCATACATTGAGTTGAGTTCTAGTTTTTGTTATCCATTTGGAACAATGCTGATCTTCAATAAAGAAATTCTGGAGGGCTTCTGTGCAAGGATTAGGATGAGTTAGCCTAAGCATTTTTATACCAATTTGACAGTTAATTTCAGTAACACGATCAACAACGTTCAGAATATTAAGTTCCTTTCTCATATTAAGTATCTTTGTGGTACGAGGGCACCCAAGGATTATCCTCAAGGCTTCGTTCTGCAATTTTTCAAGCCCTCCAAGCTTTCTTTCAGGCATCAAAACAAGCAGAGGTGCAGCATAATCCACTAAAGATCTGATGTATGCAAAGTACATCATTTTGACAATTCTGACATTGGCACCATAGCCTAGAGTGATAACCTGCAACAGCCTTGAGAGCTCGGAGCCTCTCTTTATACTGACGACAGAGTCTGAATACAACAGGACCATACAGTGGCACCTCAAGGCCAAGGTATTTGAATCTGTTTACATAGTCAAGCTGGGAGCCATCACAGTTGCATCTTGCGAACAGCTCCTCCCTGCCTGGGTGGGCGCGGATTTAGTATCTTTGTATTCTCTGCCGAGATAATTAAACCTAGGTCCTGACATGAGTCTAATACAGAGTTAAGAGTGTTCTGCGTGTTAGCATACCCAGTGGTGTGTATCATTATATCATCAGCATAGCTAATGATGTGGACGTTGGGTTTGCTCGGTATAGAGTTTAACAGCGTGTTTATTAAGATATTAAATAAGGTAGGACTGAGGACACCACCCTGCGGGGTACCTAGTTCAAAGTCTCTTGTTACACTCCTATGCCCCTGGAAAATACAGATGACTTCCTGTTGGATAAGTAACCCCTGATCCAACAAAGAAGCCGACCACCAATATTCATTCTTGCAAGCTCACTCAAGATAACATGTCTATTTGCAATATCAAAGGCAGACTTAAGATCTAGGAAGGTGGTATATGACTTTTCAGTGTGCAGGGTAAGAAAGGTGGTGATGCAATGATGTACACTCCTTCCATGCCTGAAGCCATATATCTGGGGGGATAGCATGGTTCTTATTCTATGGAGGAGACGGTTTAGGACCATTCTCTCGAATGTTTTGCAAATGCAGCTAGTAAGGAAAATTGGGCGGAAAGCATTCTCTTGATTTGGCTTGGGAATTGGAATGATTATACTGTTGGTCCAAGAGTTAGGAAGCTCCCCAGTAACATAGCTCATATTATACAGCTCAAGCAGGGGATTCCCTGGTACTAAAGGGAGCAGACGCAATATGTCATAAGTGATACCATCTTCACCGGGGATGTGGCTTTGCCTTTGTTTAGGGCCGCGAGTAATTCAAACTCAGTAAATGGCACCTTGCATTCATCTTCCTTGTGGAGCATGAAGTCAACGAGCCTTTCTCGATCTCCGTAACCAGCATTTAATCTGAACTGTATGTCTGGGGGAAGATTATTGAAGCTAGAGGTGGTTGCCCAAGCATCGACTAACTCGTTTGCTCTGTGTAGAGGGTGAGGGTGTGCTACTTGGCCGATCTTATCGCCTTTAATCCCTTTAATATCCTTCCATGCCTGGCTGAGGGGGGTGTGAGAGTTGAGACTGTTAACAAAAGTTTCCCAGTTATCTTGCCTGAGCTCTGTCATGCGCTCCCTCGCCTTGGCTAGGGCTTTCTGAAAGAGCTTGAGCATTGCCGGCGTACGTGTTTCCCTATATGCAAGCCCAACTCGTCTGGCAGTGCGTTTCAAAGTACGCAGTTTGGGGTCATTGTAATAGGCATGGCGTTTATTACCTTTCATATCGTTCCGACTATTGGATGGTGCAGGGGGTTGACCTAAAAGGGTCGGCAAACGTCTGAATGCTCTGTACTAGACCGTCGTTAAATGTCTGGACTGTGGAGGGATCATAAGTGCTGTACCAGTCTGACACATGAGCAACAAAGTCTTCACGTCGAGCAGGAGGAACACTGACCCGTTTGCGTTTGAAAGTCCCACCGGGCAGGATGGTATTTCCTATACATAGAGTAGTCAATCTAGGGTGGTGATCTGACAACAAATCTGTTACAATAGACGATGTTCACCAGACGTGAAAGACGTTGAAACCAACACAGAGGTCTAGAATGCCTCCACAAATATGCGTGGGTTCAAGGTCACCCACAATCTGCACATCTTGGTGACTATTTAGTAGCGACAGCAGTTGATTCCCGTTACCGTTACTGAAGCGAGAGCCACCAATGTTCTTGTGTCTAGCATTGTAGTCACCAAGAATGATGGTTGGCTCTGACACATTTGCGAAGGAAGTGCCAGTGTGAAAATGGCCAGTAAAATTGTAAACTGAAACACTAAAAAAATGCATTGACAGGAAATATTAATCACTGATGCGAGAGGGCAGTGATTGATAAGAGTTCTGTCGAGTAGAGAAACTATTGGTCAGCAGACAGTGTTAAGTATTGGCCAACAAGTATTGACAGTGTGGCTCTCGGCGCTAGTGTAGCTGATTAGTGTGTGAAGTCCCTTTCCGTCAGTTACACGGGGGGGGGGGGGGGGAGGGAGGGAGTTGACTAGTAGAGCGACGAGCCTTTGCAACAGCCTACCTCTAAAAGAGGGTTCGGGATAGTTCCTGGGAACGTGACCTGTGACACCTACGAGGAAGCCCAGTAGTGGACGGCTCAGCTGTGAGGAAGCTTGAATGTGAAGCTAATGAGTACCCACTGACACTAACGGAACATGGTGGTTTGAAGGGTGCACCCAACACAGGAGGACAATTAGTAAGGGAGTGACGCCATGGGAGACAGCAGGTGAAGCAGTGCAGAGACGCGGGCCAGGAGAAGCTCTTTGCCTCTGATGATAAGTCAGCAGTTAATAATTAATAATAATATGCACTTCGTTGATGACGTTCGCTCAATGATTTACAAAACACATGTTCAGGGCCATGAGGTTAGATCTGGATTAGATTAGATTTCCCCATCATGGAAATAAAATGGTAAAAATCTATTTGTCTCATTATGGGACTTGTTTTAAAATGCGCGCCAACGTTTTATCATTCTCTGTATTCCCCCCCACGAGTCATCACCCCGCCGTGTGGGTAGCCACCCAAGCGGGTGTCTCAGTATCTTAGTGACCATACTCGTGACCGCAGCGCTGTACCCGTGTCTAAACGTGTGCAGTTTCCTGTTTTCCTCATTTTTTCTGCCTTTATAAAGACTGAAAATTTACTGTGGTGGATAGTGATCAGTAAGAGCAAATCCATCTCTAATTAAAAAAAAAAATATGAAAAAGCTAGAGAGTACTAGCAAGAAACATTGGAAACTCTCACCGACAAAGTTTGACTGTACTTAATGAATTTTCAGGCTGTGACCTTGACACTGCAGAAAGTGAGCGATACATTTTCTTGCATTTACCTTGCGATGATTTCGGGGCTGAACGTCTGTGGCCCGGTCCTCGACCAGGCCTCCTCGTTGCAGGACTGGTCAATCAGGGTGTTGGACGAGGCTGCTCGCAGCCTGATACATGAATCGCAGCCTGAATGATCAGGTATCCTTTGGAGGTGGTTATGCTCTCGTGAACAGTGCGAGGGTGTCGGCTAGTTATGTCCTTTGTGTAGTGAAAGCATGTTGAACAGTCTCTGGCCTCTGGTGTTGATAGTTCTTTGAGTACCTATTGCACCTCTGCTTCTCAACGGGGGTATTCTGCACATAATGCCAGGATTTCTGGTCTCATGTGGTTTTAGTTTTTTGTGCATGTTTGGGACCAGCCCCTCTAATATTTTCAACGTGTAAATAATGTTATGTTGATAGTTAAGTGGCAGAAACGACAGGTGAGGATACGATACAAAATGAATAGTGATGTTGATGTGGCTATTGATGCAGCCCCACGTGCAGACGATTTATTTACCACTAGAACCCCACATGCCAGTTCTAATGAAGCCTGGTCTACTGACAACACTGCGTCATTTGTTCAGTGTTTTACTGGACCACCAGGCTTGACTGTCCCAGCACCAACCACTACTGGACCACCAGGCTTGACTGTCCCAGCACCAACCACTACTGGACCACCAGGCTTGACTGTCCCAGCACCAACCACTACTGGACCACCAGGCTTGACTGTCCCAGCCCCAACCACTCCTCTGGGATTTATTGTTATTTATTATGAGAGATTTACAGAAGTATTTGGCATATGAAAGAAATTTGTATGCATCACAAATCATGTTCAATGCTTCTCACCTAGTAAAGAATGAGTGGGAAGTGAAAGTAAAAGAGCTTGCCAGATATTTGCAACTGACAAAGTTGATGGGAATTGTGACGGTGCCAATGATGTCAATGTTCTGGCAAACTGGTAAAAAGTGGCATGTAGCTTCTTTCAGTTTTTGTATGACTTCAAAGCAATATGTAACGATTGCTAAGTATTTTCATACTCATAACAATGGCATTCCCGAAGACAGTACAGACACTCATTAAAGTTAGAACATTAATACTATATCTAACAAAGTCAAAACTTGCTACATTACTCAAACATCTGTCTGGATGAAGGCACAATGACATGGTGGAGCTGTCTATCTTCCTAAGATTTTAATCCAAATAAACCTGATAAGTATGGAGTAAAGCTGTACATACTAACTGAATCAGACTGGTTACATCTTTGATTTTGAAGTATATGCAGGAATTGAGAAGACAAAAATTCGAAGGGTTATGAGTTTAATTGCACCACTGAAGAGCAAAGGTTACCATTTGCATAAGGATAACTGCTATAACTCGCTTCAACTTATGGAACAGCTGCTTAAACAGGGTGTGTACACCTGAGGTACTCTCAGATTACAGCGTAGTGCACCCAAAGATCTTCAGCTAGAAGCAAAGAGGAAACGGAGTATTAGAGAATCCATACGAGCCGTGATGAGGGTTCAAACCTATGCAGTAGGTGTTACCCCCCACACACGCCCTGTTCAACTAGGCCACGACATGGTATTAGGGTTGCAACCTGGAGTTCTACTGAACATACAAGGATTTCCTGAGGCTTCTACTGAAGCCGGGGCAGGAGTTCCACACAATCCCCCCCCTCCCATGCACTCTGGCTCTGTCACCCAGGAATGTTCTCCCTCTGACTCTCCTCCTTTAATATAGAGTAATCACACTAACGTGACTGCATCAGTGAGAAAATCTGTAGGAGCTGTGATGAGGGTTCGAACCAGGGCATGCATGAGAACACCCACTGCATAGGTTCGAATCCTCATCACGGCCCCTACATATTTTCTCACTGATGCAGTCACCTTAGTGTGATTTCTGTGTGTAGAATATCATGAGTTTTTTTCCACTGGCACGTTAATGAAGACTGTCAAGGCCAAGGAAAGCAAAGATCTTGTGGGGTTTTATTTCAAGAACGATGAATTAGTTGCTAGATTAAAAAGGGACCGTGGTTGGGAGGTATTGAGATTCTTTGGTTCAATATCTGAGAGTTTATAAGTTGTCTTGGGGATCTGCGAAATTATAGGCCTAAGAGGTTATCCAGGCTTGTGGGTCTTCACATTAACATTTGCCAAAAAAGTAACGCAATTCAAAATAAACTTATTTTCTAATTTTAAGCCTTCAATCACTGTGTTCACTGCATTTGTGAAGAGGTTAACAAGATTTTAAAGATTTTCTGTTTAAGCTGTCCTCAGACCAAGTCCATTCCATCCAGTGGTCGACCCCAGAGATGTATTCATCAATTATAACATGCTGTTTATTCAAAATAGGGACTTTTTCTAATAAAATAATTTCTTTATTTTATATTAGAAAAAGCCAACATCTCCCGCAACAGACGAATTTAAACGTTACAGAATAAAATATCCCCAAACCTATCAAACCCCCAATTATCTAACCCATACAAATGAGTCGCCCCACTCCTGCAGAACATGCAATAACTAATAGCGTGCAGCCACCTTCCTCTTCGCTAATGCAATGAACAACCTCTTACACTCGCCCTTACACCAATCACCCTAGTCCAAAAGACAATGATACCAATGTTTTCGGGAGACCAACACCGTTCCACTCATCGTTCCACTCGCACCTGGCTGAGCCCTAACCTTAACCAGCACCATACAATGGTCCGAGAAAGCAACTGGTACTGTCCAAACAGATACCACTGACCTTATCTCGTGTGTTTGTTCACTTATGAACGTAAAACCTATTGAGAAGAGAACACTAACCAGAAGACAAAATCGTTAATGCCAATGCACCCCCCCCCCCCCCCCCCGAATCACATCGCATCCCGAAAACCAAAACACTGAAGAGCCTCAATCACCGCAGGGGACACATTTGCAGGCAAGAGACTGCTACTGTCCCATGCCGACGTGACACTTAAATTCCCCGTAAGACACCATGGCACGTGTAGCATGTCTCAAAAAAAAATTTAAACTTTATCTGCAAAAAAAAAAATCCTCATGTTCCCGCTGCCTAGTCACCTCTGAGGGTGCGTAAATGAATAATAAAGGAATCGCCACCTTCATAAGAGATCTTGACCAACAAAATCCTGCCATCCTAGTCATTTCCGTGTGCAACACCGAACCAGGCGCCTGCTTGGAAAGAAGGATCATCGTACCCCTTTCAACATTTGTACCAGATTTAACAAAACTAAATAATACTCCTCCAACCAATGCAACAAAGCCACACACCGAACATCCGCACATGTCTGGGGTCTCTACGGAGTATTAGGGATGTAATTTTGGAGATGAATATCGCCTCTGCGATTAGATTAATGAAGCGGTGTAGCTAATGAATTATTGTATGTTATGATATGTAATGAACAATGTATGTTAAAGTATAAGTGAGCATATATGAGTATCTTATGTTCTGATCTTTGAGTATGTTATTCCCAAATGTATTGCTTTGAATTTGCATGAGACAATTCACACCACCATGGAAGGATTGTAATGTAGATGTAGTAATTATTCCCCTGCAAAAGAACAAAGTATGTACGAGATAGCAGAGCCGAGAGCAACATATAACTGTGTAATTAGAGAATTACCTACAGAAAACACATATATATTGAGATGGATTAGTAGCTAGGGATCACTAGCAAAAACTGCCACTGCTCCACCTGTTAAGGTTAACATACCTCAAGTTTTGCAGATTAAGAAGCAAATAAAAAAAAATACTCCCATCACGTCACCACAGAGCCAAAGTAGCAGAAGGAAGACTCACTGTGATATAATACGAACAAGACACTGTGTATCCCCCTCTTTCAAACCTGGCAAAGAAAGAGACATTGTATTAGCCATACACACTGACTTGGTTACAAGTGCTGCTGAGAGGTACTAAACTCAATAGTTAAAGCGTGTCATATCTATGGGACAGATGCAGGGACACCACTATTGCATTACTTATTGAAATGTGAAGCAACTGAAGCCCAGTGCACCAAACTTAACATTAATCCAATGAGAGCAGCTGCATTACTCAAAATTCACAGCGACTACAATGCAGTTGAATAATGGGACACTAGTTAACACTATACATCTTTATTTGCCACCAAGGTAATGTTATCAAAACATGACTAAAACCAGTGCACTAAAACATAAGCAGTAAAAAAATGAAAAGGAGGAAACCACACCTCCATTTAAAACTTTGACACACATCACAGTAACAAGGTTATTGTGAATAACTGATCTCAATTACAGGCTCACTATAGCCTGTGCTACATGGACATTTAGTTCTGAGTAGCTAAATCTAAAACAACGGCAACAACAGCTAAGGATGTGGAAAGGCAGGATGCAGTTTTTATTAGGGAGTACACATCGGCACTGTGTATACTGTTATTGGACACTGCTTAACTGACAGTCTCTCTTCAATGCAGGCTGAACTTAAAACTGAATTAGGAGGATTACAGGAAGTAGTCAAATGTAGTAAAAAAAAATTTCATATGTAGACAGTAGAGGAGCGTTGGAGTCTTTAAATAGCAAACGAGCAGTATACCAGAATATTGTAATAGTGTATAGAGAATGTAAAGTCTTTAGAAAAAAATGGTTATAATATAAGATTTATATGGCTCCCTTCACATATGGAAATATTGGTGAATGAGGCAGTTGATGTGATAGCGAAGAGAGCCTCAGAAAAACTCTTGTCCATGTTGTATGTCATAAAACTTTGAAACTGTCATGAATCAAGATGATCCAAGAGGATGAATAAAAAGTAAAGGGAACGGCTATTGTGGACAGCAGTAACACACTTAAGCATTATGCGTCCTTCACTTATGGTGGAGGAAAGTCTATTTGGAAGGATTCACTTTACATAAGATTAAGAGTAGGATACAAATGTGTTTTGTATTACAGTTTTGTCAGTGAAATAGATAAGGAGTGTAAATTATGTAGTATGCCACACGCCCATACCTTAGATCATTATGTATTAGTGTCAAGTTAATGATAACTAAATAAATAAGGAAATAAGTAGTGTACCACATCAAATTGTTTAGATGTGATAATGGTGTGATACAGAATACTTTGGATTTACAAACACTGCCCCAAGAGTGTAACACTTACATGCTGTGTTTACTTTATTAACCTGCAATGTAAAATGTGATTCTTGTATTTTGATTCGTGGATTTGTGTGCCTGTTGAGGGACTTAAAATAGAGGGTAGAAATAGCGTAAGCTACTTTATCCCTTTGAGATGTATTTTATTGTTTCTATAAACGTACTTAAACCATTTTGAGAACGCACAGTTTGAACAAAGTTTCCCCCAATTGCGTGCGTTTCTGCTCTACTATCTCAAGTCATACAACATAAAAAGCTTCAATTATTTTTCATCTTTTTTTCTTGGAACTCCCCTGTTGAACTAGGTTTATTTTTTGTTGAGCATTCCTATGACGTTCAAAAAAATTGTCCTTGTTCTTGTGTTGTGCTTGAACATTTTGCAAATGTTGTCTTCAACTTTTTTGGTTTCATAGAATCATTTGGCGAAGCTTCGATGCAAATAACACAGACGTCTTTTTTCTCCATTGATGATGATGGACGTGAATTTACATTAAACATGAGGTGTCGTAGGCTCTCTGACACACATGATAGGCTTCAATGTATCTAAAACACAAGAATAATTCAGACTGTATTATTATATTTATAATATAAAACACTTTTCTGTGCAAACAGCGAGGCGGACTTTGTACACTGCTATCCAAAAGAGATTTGGGTCAAACTATCAGCCAACCAAATTAAGGGACGTCCTCTAAGTAAGGAATTATACGGCTACATTGGTAGTATTACGACAAACGCAGTCAACTGATTCCGATATTACCTGACTATTGGCTACCTGACAACGCCAGAGCGTTGTCAGGTAGCCAATAAGTGCACCGGGTTAGGGAGTTAGTCAGGTGGTGGGGGTGAGTGTCTGAGGGCTTGCCATGGCCTTGGCTGTAGTGCCATCAGGTTTTGTGAAGAAATGTATGGAGTTAAACGGCCGTTTGAGTGCCGTAAGGTTTCTACCAACAGGGATCGCACATCTAAGCTGGTATTGTTGTGTATTACACTAGTATGGGCTAATAGGCCTCTGCAGTTACCTTCATTCTTAAACACACGATGACTAATATATACAAACTCGCTTATTCATCGATTGATTGACAGTGAGTCAAGTTGATTTTTTTATATCAACTATGTATTTGAATGGATTTAAACCAGTTTCTCAACATGGAGTATATGACCCACATGGGGGCAAAAATGGAAACTGGGTTGTGTGATATTAGTAAGCGCCATTTTCTTTGCTCTATATGAGAGGGAGGAGGGGGTTAATTTTGACGACATTATAAAAGGTTGAGAACCATTGGTTTGAACTTTAAATGTCATGGCTCTGTGACAAGCAGAAGTGAAATTGTTATTATCGGACAGTCAGTTGTGTCGCTGGAAGCAACTTTATATTATTTTCAACTTGATTTTGCTAAGCCAGCTAACTCTAAAACATAACACCCTCCACACCCCCCCCCCCCCTGAACTGAAAAAAAAATCCATGAGGGAACGCGTGAACTAAACAGTTTATTACACTCGATAATTTACGTTTGAGTCATACACATAATAAACTACATTTATAGGCATGAAGTAACTGTATCATGTATATATTCAAGCATTTATTAATATGGATCAAAATCATTTCAAGGTGATGTAGATAGGCTTCCAAAATTATCAAACACCGGCAGATAGTTTAATACTGACAAAAGTAAGGTTATGAGGCTAGGTAATGATGATTGTCACAGGATATCAGAGGGAAGGTGATGAGATTGAGAAAGGAATCTGTCATAAATAGAGAGAACTGCAAACAAAAAAATCTATGCATAACTGTTCGAAATAAGGCAAAAGGACCCTGGGAATATTTCTAGAAGCGTTAGCAATAAAACACCTTGTGTTTTTCTGCAGCTGTAATTAGCTAGTTAGGCTCATTTAGATTATGATGATCAGTTTTGGTAGCCGTACTATAGAACGCGTCATGCATAGAATGACAATGTTAACACCACGAATTAGGAACCTTCCATGTGGAAAAAGATTGTTAAAGCTTAATTCATCATCTAGAAAGGCGAAGAGTTAGGGGTGGCCCTGATTGAAGTGTAAAAGTTAAACTGCTTGAGACAAAGTACATCTTACAGGGAAAGAGTTGCTTAGGGTATTTCTACCCCCTTTCCCCAAGCGTACAAGCTGAAGAACGGGCATAACAAGGTTAAGGTATAAAATACATAAACACTTAATAGAATACGAAACAATAGATGGAAATTAGCTAAGTTTAGATTTAGGAAAGACCTGGATAAATATTGGTTTAGTAACAGGGTTGTTTATTTGTGGAACAAATTACGCGGTAACATAATAGATGTAGGGTCCTTTGATTGTTTCAAGCGTAGGTTAGACGTATATGAATGACTGAATATAAATGAAAGCTGCCATGCGAGGGCCAATATCCTTGATTTTTATGTTCTTAAAGCAGACGTGGATTGTTTTACCGATCGTTTCAACCGTTAACAGGAGCTGCCCTTAATGTCCAAATATGTTTTCTACTGTTCTGATGCTAGAAAGAATAATAATGGCAACAGTTAATAATTATAATAATAATAATCACGAAATAATGGAACCAAATTAGACCATTTTCGAACTAGAAAAAATAATAAATTATGGTTTGTGAGATAGGTTATAGATTAATGATACAAACTCAGGTCAATGTTGGTTAGCAACCAAAGTGTCCTCTCGAATAATGCATCACATTTTAACGTCAAGATTCCAAACAGCAATTTAGTTCATCATTTTATGTCCGTCGTGGCAACTCTAGAGGACGGGCCGATGTAACCGGCATGTGACTGCTGAAGTGATTCAAGTGTATGTTAGTGTTTATTATTAGTCTTAAGTACATTATAAACAAACTACCATGACTGGATGTGTTGATCAAAGGCTGTTTCAGCGTCTATGTATTTCGTTATGTCCTCATTGTAAATATCAAATAAGAATGCTCATTAATTTTAGTTTGGTTTCATAAAAGTTGTTCTAGTGCAATGAAAATTTATTGACATGTTAAATTTAAAGAGGGCTGCAACTGGTTCAAGTTTCAGCATCGCAGCCTAAATAGAGAGGGAGGAAAAAAAACATTTTTTTTAACCATTTTTTAACATGTTTTAAAGTTGAAATAACAAATGCAAATATCAACCGAAATTATTTCTATGATACTCGGCTATCACATTACTATATAATAAAGGTTGTCTTGTAACATTACTATCCCAAATGTATTTAGTGCAATAATACAAATTTTCAAAGTTCACAAAAAAAATGCTGCAACAAAATGTTTATAAATATTTATAAAATCTAAATGATCTTAGGAAAAAAATAATAATCGAGTTTTTAGAGGCATAGACTCTACATATAATGTGCAAGTTTCATGTAAATTGAATAATAAATAGTTATTCAACCATGTAGTTGCAAATTGCTTGCTTGTAGAAAATTCGTAGTCAAAGTTCAGCCACCTGTGGCTGAGGTTGATGAACGACCAATTTCAATTAAAATTACCACCCTTGTAGATTGGCATTCCTTCAGTAAGGTGTGGAAGTTCCATGAAGATCGCCTGATAAAAAAAAAATAAAAAAAATTTATTAAAAAAAAGACAGCTTTATATTTACAATTATTTATGATGTAATATCAAAATATAAAAAAATAAAACATACTAACCTAATTGGTCTGTAATATGCAACATCAAGAGGGAGAACGTCTGGAGTTGCAGGTCTAAGATCTTGAGTGGCAGGTGCCGCAGGAGGTGTGGCAGGTGGTGTGGCAGGTGCCGCAGGTGGTGTGGCAGGTGGTGTGGGTGCCTGGGAGTGTGAGGGAATGAGGCGGGAGGCTCCTTGCAGCGAGCCCTCCTCTCTCTTCACGCAAGAGAACTCTGTTTTGCCTCAGTGCGGCTTTACGCTCCTTCTTTACTTGGCTAGCGCGTAGAGCTCATGCCTTTAGAGCTTTCTTCTTGTCCGATACTATGCGAGATACTCTATTATCAGTGAGAGCGCGTCAGGGATACGACCGCCTGCACAGACACAGAGGGTGACAGTCAGTAATCGGCTTATCCTCCCTCCCTCTCACACAAGACTGTTGCCAATGAGTGAGTTTATAATTTGTATATGCATAACAAAATATTTTCCACTATTACGAAATACTAGACGCTTACAACGTATGACGCATCACCCTACGGCGCACCCGAGCCGCGAGGACCAGATTTGGGACAATTGTGGCTGGAAAATTTACTCTAATTACGTTATTTATTATCATAACATTAAACGGTTTGCACCACGGTGTTGTCAGAACGTTGTAGTATTTTTAGAAAATTTTCAGAAAAATTCGTGTTTGGCCAAATTTTTTCACTGCCAAGGCCCCCTTAGAGAAGCTTAATTTTAAGAAGCGACTTCATACATTATTTTCCGAAAACACATTGGTTATTCATTGCTTTGAGACGAGAAAACATGGCTTCTCTGCAAGACTTGGAATTACATGCGAAATTTGGCAAATAAGTCACACATTGTTAAAACATGTTTTATTTCATATATAAATAGTTTATCTATATAAATAAAAATTGAAATGTCCGTTTGTTCAAAATCGCTAATATCCATAAGTTCTAAACTGATTGCTTTGAATTTTTCACACAATGTTCCATTTGCATCCGAGCGGCTTTTTATATACACATTATATAGATGTCACTTCTGTGACGGAAAAAACATGCTTTCTTGAAATTTTTTTTTCGTGTTTCTCACGTAAGGGAAATCTTCGAAACTACTTTACCGATTGCTTTGAAATTTTGACACAACGTTGCATTGGAATAGGCGCGTATTTTTATATAGTTATTATATACATGCCTTACCTATGACCAGGTTTTTTTTCTCAAACAGCGCCATCTGTTGCACATAATAGCAACACACTTCCAACACTAAATTGAATTTTCATATATTTCGATTTATTTTAATTTGTATTGAATTTTTTGTGAGACATTGTGTTGGAATTGAGCTGTGTTATTTACCATACCGTTCATTTCATAAGTATAAGTATAAATGCCACACCTGTGACAGGTAAAAATATTCTTTTCTCAAGACATAACGTCGTCTGTCGCACATAAGAGCCACACACACTATCCTAAATGTTACGATTACATTTCAATATCTTCGATTGCATTGACATTAAATTTTCATACATTTCGATTTATTTTCATTTTGATTTCATTATTTTGTGACTGCATTGAAACCGAGCTGTGTTGTTTGCCATACCATTCATTTCGTGTGTATAGGTATAGATGCCACACCTGTGACAAGTAAAAAAAATTGTTAAAAACAGCACCATCTGTTGCACATAACGGGAGCCGGTCGGCCGAGCGGACAGCACGCTGGACTTGTGATCTTGTGGTCCTGGGTTCGATCCCAGGCGCCGGCGAGAAACAATGGGCAGAGTTTCTTTCACCCTATGCCCCTGTTACCTAGCAGTAAAATAGGTACCTGGGTGTTAGTCAGCTGTCACGGGCTGCTTCCTGGGGGTGGAGGCCTTGTCGAGGACCGGGCCGCGGGGACACTAAAAAGCCCCGAAATCACCAAGATAACCATAAGAGCCATCCACACTATGCTAAATATATTAAGATTCCATATCAATGTTTCTGATTGCAATGATAAATTGAATTTTCAAAGACTTCGTTTTATTTTAATTTAATTATTTTGTGACATTGCATTGGAATTGAACTGTGTTTTTACCATACCATTCATTTTGAGAGTATAAATATAGATGCCACACTTGTAACAGGTAAAAATATACATTTTTTTTTAAAACGGTGCCATCTGTTGCACATAAGAGCAACTCACGCTATACTGAATATTACAATTCCATTTCAATATTTCCAATTTCATTGATAAATTGAGTTTTCATAGATTTTGAATTGTTTTCATTTTGATTTAATTATTTTGTGACATTGCGATGGAATTGAGCTTTGATGTTTACCATGCCGTTCATTTCATGTGTAGTTTATTTTTTTAATTGTTTTCATTGCATTTTTAATTGTTTTTCTTATATTTCAGTGATGGGAACAGAAGATCATTTGATGTTCCCAATTTTCTGATGGGAACATCAGATCATATGGGAATGCATTGGACGAGGGAGTTGGGAATGGTGAGGAGGACGAGGGGATGGTGGAGTGGGGGATGGTGCGGAGGACAGCAGGGATGGGGGGAGGGAGGAAATGGCAGAGGGGACGGGAGAGTGGGGGATGGTTGGGAGGTCAAAGGGACGGGGAAGTTTGGAATGGTTGGGAAGACGAGGGGACGAAAGAGGCGGAATGGTGGGGGAGGACTAGATGTGGGTAAGGTTGCTGTAGCTCAGGAACACACATGCACTGCTGAGCCACTGCAACCCATGGCTGGGTACAGTTAGTTAAACAATAAAATTACAACTTGGAATATCTGATTTTAATTTTTTTAGGGTTTTTAATATATTTAGACATGAATTAAAGTAATTCTCTGGTTTGTTCAAGCGGCCTCGAACGCCCGTAGCGTCTAGATGTGACACTAGCTGCATTGACATTTCACGTGTAAGGTGTTCGTTATTGTCGAAAATTTTACGAACATTATTTGTTAGTGTTTGAGTTTGTTAGCCCGGGGTACTACATCCTTGAGCTTCACTATATATCCCAGTTCTCCATAACTTAAGAAGTCTGGGATATCAACAGTGATGTCATTGACTGAACATTTGTCTGGCTGTCAAATATTTTGCCTCGAAGTTGAGCATCATGAGGGAGTCGCCTTCCTCTATGATCACTGATGGTATGTCAAGTCATGTCATGGGTTAACTTAATGTGTTAACAAACGTTTCTGATGAACGTTTTGCTTTAAGCATGTTGAGCATCTGGATGGGGTCAGTATCCTTCACGACCTCTGGTGGTATATCTAACAAGTGGGACAGCGTGGGCAGAAATTTTCTTAGCTTTCAAATGTTCCGGAAGTAGATTTTGAAGTTCAAAAGGCAAACTGGGATTTAGTTTAACTATTGTGCTCTTTCCTAGAAGGTTTCCTTGGGCACAAACGAATTCCAGTTAACACTTTCTTCGGGATCCAGAGGCTCATGTTTTCCATAGATGTAAGCCTTCATAACTGCAGTCGCCATCACTACACAAATGCAGTATAATCTCCACATTTTTCCAGTAGTAAAGTTATGCACTCGAACTCTGACGATGATTTACTGATCTAGCTGCACTGCTCTAAACAACAAAGCGTCGCTTGCGTTAATGTCCGAAGGTGGAAAATGGTCAGATGGGTAGTTGAAGACTTGGGGTCGGTTAGGTCCTATGGTGACCAAATGGATTGATTAAGATTAAGCCACCCAAAAGGTGGCGCGGGCATGAACAGCCCGAAAGTGGAGGCTCTTTGGAGCCATTACCAATAGCTGAAACTGGAGATCTGTAAATGGATGTTTTGTTTTGGGGGGGGGCGGTCACGGAGGGCAAGCAATACCAATTTGTAGAGCTGGTGAGTTAATGAAGGCGTCTAGGTCTTCTGTGTTTTCTTAGTCAGTCTTGCTGCTAGTTGACATGGCTGTGCTGTCATTGGAGTTCAGTGATGTGGCCTCCATGAGAACTTGCACGCACTAGGGGAAGTGTGACAATGGAGTTCTTAATGAAATTTACTCGTCTGAGGAGTCCGTGGCATAGTTCGTTGTTGGTGGTTTTGGTCTCGGCCTGAGGTTGAGGTTGGCTCTGAAGTCGACGAGTTGTGATAGAAGCTGGTTCGGTAACGTCGGTGGTGGTTGTGGTCGGAGAGAGCACGTCTGCGAGCGCGTGTCTGCGGAGATAGTGATGGAGGTAGCTTTCGGGGTTGGATTGGAAGATGCTGCATTTTGTGCAGCCTTTAGTGGAGCTGACGTCTGAGTTGATATCGACCTAGCAGTCGACCTTGTGGAAATCCCGGGTGTGATAGTGGAGGTAGTGAGACTTGCGTCAGGGGGGTATGATGGGGTCCAGTCCATTGTCTAGGTACAGTACATTTAGTTCTCTGATGAATCGGTGATTGTCGGTCCCCATTGGGGGGCCCTGGGGGCCCCATTGTGAAGGCTGGCTTGACTGGTAGGAGGAACCACTTTTTGATACTAGGAATCGTCTGGTTGGTTGGTGAGAGCTGAGGTGTTGGGTATAGCATCAGGGGCTCTGGTGGCGGGGTTGAGAAGGTTGGCTTTCTTGGTTTCAATCTGGGCCTTGATTTTTTCCTGTCTGCCGAGAAAGCGGTGTGAAATTGCAGGTTGATTGCCGTTGCAGAGATGGCAGACATGGGTTGTCGATTTACAGATCCAGTGGTTGGTCTGGCTAATAAAGACTGTTCGGTCGGCGATGTACTGATGTGGGAAGAGAGGAAAGTGGTGGTGCACTTTGCTAAGTGTGCAATCTATTTTTTTTTTTGAGATCCCCCATACAAGAAAGAGAACAATATTCTCACCTTCTTGACTATGGTCGATGGGTGTAATCAGATGGCTTGTTTTAAGATCTTAAAGACGTCGTTTGTGGTGAAAGTATGGCCGTCCATGGAGAGAGTCCTGACTTTTAGGCGTTTGTGGCGCAATGTTGTTGTTAAAACCCCCTCAACGGGTCCTAGTGGCGATGGATGTCTTGTGTAGTTAGTCAGGATTGCTGGTGTGGACCGGGTGTTTGTGTGTGTGTGGTGGACCAAATGAATGAATTGATGAATATTTGGCCACCCAAGAGATGGCACGGGGCATGAATATATCATAAATGGTAGATTTTTTGTTTAGTAAAAGTATACTGTTGGCTGAGTTCGCATTTAAGTCTTTCAGATATCGCTGGGGAGGATACTGCTCGACAGTATTTGAGGGTGTCCAGCTGCAGGACACTTCTTTTGACCAGAAGATTGGCAGTATTGATGGCTTCAGGGTAGTTACTGCAAGATTCAGGGACTCTTAAAGCTCTAATCAGGTCGTTGATTGCTTCACATTCCTGGAGATAGTGAAGTAGTGGCTTTTATGTGATTGTTTGGCAAAAGATGCATTCCCTCTGTCTGGGTTAATCAATCTCCCAGTTGCATCTGTAACCTAAACACAGTCTATATAACTGAACTGTATTTTCCCTGTGTATTGCTTTTGGGGTATTTAACCGTTTTAACTTGGTGGCCTGAAGATGCCATATTGCAGAGGGCGAACCTTCTGCTACTCCGTTGTTGAGGGGCTTTGTTGAGGTGCGAGTGTTTTTAGGTGATGGTGTTTTTTTATGTATTCGAGGCAGAGTTGGATTGTTTTATCAATCACTGGATAACTAGTTGCCAATTTAGCAATTTCATCGCATTTCTCATGTAATGGGATTCCAACATGGGATGGGATCCAGTTTAGGATTATGTTGAGTCTCTTTTTTTCCTTTAGCTACTGCTCCAAGATACAAAATGGTGTAATTATTTCCACGTTGTCGTTCTACCGCTTATTTTCCTAATATTTGAAGTGCAGCTTTTGAGTCTGTGTGTATGATTGCATAGTGTGTGTTTTGTGCAAGCACACACGTGAATGCCTTTTGTATGGCAAACAGTTCAGTTTGGGTTGAAGATACTGGTCCTTCCAGTCTCCAATAGGCCTGTTTGCTATCCGTGCAAAAAGCAGCACCATCACTCTCATATTGTGTCAACCGATCCGTCTGTGAAGACGTGAGCGGCTACTGCTATGCTTCTCATTTGATTTTCTATGATGCACCTTATGATTGTTGGATCATAGGCAGCTTTTTTCATTGGAAGACTTTCTTTCCAGTAAGACATTATAGGTTCTATTACTAGCTTGAAGGTAGGCTACATGGAGCCTGACAGCGGAGTGGACTGCACTTTGGATTTGTATTCCTGAGGTTCCGGGTTCGATCCCCGGTGGAGGCGAAAACAAATGGGCAGTTTCTTTCACCATGATGCCCCTGTTACCTAGCAGTAAATAAGTACCTGGGAGTTACACATGCTACGGGCTGTTTCCTGGGGGTGTACTCACCTAATTGAGCTTGCGGAGGTTGAGCTTTCTCCTTGGTCCCGCCTCTCGACTGTCAATCAACTGGTGTACAGATTACTGAGCCTACTGGGCTCTATCACATCTACATTTGAAACTGTGAATGGAGTCAGCCTCCACCACATCACTGCCTAGTGCATTCCATTTATTAACTACTGACACTGAAAAAATTCTTTCTAACATCTGTGGCTCATCTGGGTACTAAGGTTCCACCTGTGTTACCTTGTTCGTGTCCTACCCGTGCTGAAGAGTTTTTGTCCACCCTGTCAATTCCCCTGAGAATTTTGTACGTGGTTATCATGTCTCCCCTTACTCTTCTGTTTTCCTGGGACGTGAGGTTCAGCTCCTTTAGCCTTTCCTCGTAGCTCATACCTCTGTTCCGGGACGAGCCTGGTGGCATACTCACAAGGGTGGTAACAAACAAGGGTGGTAACAAAAAGGATGCTTGGTCGAGAACCGGGCCGCGGGGACGCTATGCCCCGAAATCATCTCAAGGTAACTTCAAAGTAAGGCTCCTCCCGCAGTGGGGGAACAAGTGTATTTTGGGTGTAGTTGATCACCTCCTCTATCAAGAATCATGCTTTTAAACTGTAGTCGTTTGGAAATTTTCCCGCTCTGGCAGCCCAAGAGTTTCCATTGTTTTGTCGAAGTTCAACCACCAAGGACTATCTTGCTGGGACTGGATCAGGGGAATAAATTATCTTTGATAATCGTACCTGTTCTTTGATATTTTCTTTCTTGAAGAGAGTGCAAACTAGATTCCAGTCTGTTTCAAGCCTGGTCTACATAGGGAGCTCCCAGAGCAGCTCTCATAGCATTGTTTTTGGCTACTTCAAGCTTTTTCCACTGGGATTGGATTGAGTGCAGGTGCAGCATAGTCTCTCTGATCTGACTGCCTGTACATAGTATGAGCGAAAGACTTGCAGATTGGCTTCTCCAGAGAGGGAAGTTAGCAACCTGAGGGTTGCCGTCCGGGCCGCAGAGTTCTCTCAAGTAGGAGACCTCAGCATTAAAATGTGTCCAGGATTATTCCTAGATACTGATAAGTGTCCACCCATTCAATTGGTTGACCCTGTACTGTCAGTGGGATGTTGGGCGTCTGTATTTTTATGGGCATGGCTTTTGTCTTGGTGGGGTCGAGTTTGATACCAATCTGCTTTACGTTTTCACTGATGTAGTCTAAGCATTTGTGTGCAAGGCGCGCCGCATCCCTTCAGTTTATGATAACAATATCGTCTGCGTAATTTAGCAGCCTGCTGTGATGTAGGAGTTTCAGCCTCATTTTTCTTTCCATTAAACAGTTGAAGAGAAGGGTGCTGCGAATGCATCCTTGCGGTGTACCATATTCATGTCTTTTCGTGACAGTCTCTGAATAAAATTTTCACTCTTGCTTCTCTGAGACAGTTTTTGGTCCAGGAGAGAAGGTTGCCTTTGATCTCTTTGTCGATGAGACGGCAGAGAATAGCTGGGGCGCGAGCTAGTTCAAAGGCTTTCTCGAGGTCCAGGAATATCAGCATTCCTGGTCTGTCATTCTAGTGGGCTAACAGTTGTAGTACATTCCACTGTACCAACTTTTATAGGCATACATGTCCTGTTGCGTCTTAAAGGACATAGTTTAGGCATGTTCCAGTCAAGTCTGTTGCGTGCCACTCTCAGCCATCTTGGCTGCAAAGGTTTGGAGAGAGAGAGATGGGCCTTGGATTAGCTGGATCTTCGGGTTTTGTGATCGGCACTGTCTGCCCTATTCAAAGCTGTAGGTCTAGTTTGAGAAGTCCTGGCTGAAATCAGCTAACCTAAGGTATGCAGCGTTTCCCTCTTGGCCGAGGTATCTAATTATATTATAGGTTGTCTCCAGGGAATGTATCTTTGTAGTTTTTCATAGACAGACTGAGCTCATCCAGTGTGAAATGGGTATTAGTATCAGATTTCTGCACATGCTGTACGGATTCTGTGCGACCTTTTGTCCTAATTGTCTGAACTGGTAGTTCATCTGATGGAAGCTGGTTACTGGCTGCTCTTTCAGCAAATTTGGTTGCTAGTACCAAGTGGTGAAGATGCGAACAAGCGTGAATGGTCCCCCCAAGCATATATGCAATCAAAAACTCCACACCTCAGAAGTGCCTCGAACCTATGCAGATAGAGGCACAGGGGCACTATGCAACTGGCGAACACAGTACCTTAACCACTCGACCATCCGTGACCGTACAAAAGACGATGGTAGCCTTGGCTATTTAGCCTACCGTCCCGACGGCACTTAGGGATGAACTTGGGCATAATTACTTCATCAAATCGCCTCATTCTCGTGGGGCCACGTGAGCAACATTATGAGGTGATTTGATGAAATAACTATGCCCAAGCTCACCACCAAGTGGTGAAGACTTCTTTAGTCGACCAGATCGGAATTGTGTGTTGGGAAGACTTCATGTTTTTGTATTCTGATAAGTAATCGCATAAAACTACATATTATATCAAATAACTATCAGAATTGTGATGAAAGGGGGGGGGGTGTTAGGGGTAATTCATATTTGTCTGATCTCATGCTTGTAACTCCACAAAGGTTTTGCCTTTTTAAATTTATGTACATTATTAACTGACTGACTGTTTAGTTCGACAGTAATAGTTTGAATTTCCATGTCCAGGTAGGTAATCCAAGGCAGAGTTCAGGTGGGTGAGGGGGGCGGGTGGGAAAGTTCCTAGAGTCCTTGACTATAGATCAAAATTATTTCATTTATTCGCAAAAGATAAATAAACTTTCCAGCATTGTTTTAATTTTTGCGAGTTTTAAATGTATCTTGTGAACAATTACAAATCTGAACATATTTTAAAACTTTAATTGCATACCATATCATTGCTTTTATTTAAATTGTCTGACAGATTGACTCTCTGAAATAAAGGTGTGGATGACAAACTATTCACAGCAGAGAAGAAATATATACTTACATTTAAGGATGTAATCATCATGAACTTCCATGATAAGAGAAATCATATGTATGTCATCCACAAACTTTAAAATTAATATTTTTCAAAAAAATCCTCATCACTTTGTTGATGAGGATTGGCCGTCCAAACCGACAAGTTCTCATGGCCGTCCAAACCAATATGGCCCCAC
>NC_091161.1:30382576-30420076 GCF_040958095.1 Procambarus clarkii | reverse complement strand
AACAAATGGACTTTGGACTAAAATGTCTCAATAGGTTTGTAGAAGCACAAACTCTACATATAAGGTGTAATTTGCATGTAAATTGATTAATAAATGAAAGCTCTGAAGTACTTTGAATGTGTAAATTACTTTCCAGAGTAAAATAAAGATCCAAGTTCGGCCACCTGTAGCTGAGCTTGACTTCGACAGATTTCGTTCATAATTGGCACCCTTGCAGATAGGCATCCATTGAGCAAGGTGTGCTAGTTTCATGCAAATCACTTGATAACAAACGAGAAAAAAAATTGTCAAAAAAAAGAAAAAAAGAAAAAAAAAGAAAAGGAAAAAAAAAAATTTACATAAAATATATTGCACATACATATTACAATTATTACAAGAGTTTGTGCTTCTACAGTACATAGTAGACATTTTAGTTGACACATGTGTTCCCTGAGATTATTTGAGAATGTTGAACATTCGTTGCATAATACGTTGTGTATTTTTTTTCTCCTTTTCTGTTTAGGGTGTGATGGTGAAACTTGGATCAGTTGCAGCCCTTTCTATAACCATTTCATAAAATTTTTTATAAGCAAATTGAACAACTTTTAATTTATACTGATATGCCCCCTTAACTGTCGATGGTAATTGAAAAATCAATTCTCTAAAATCCATTTTTAATTCTAGTCTGATGCGACACTTGAACGCGTTTCGTAATAACTTATTACATTTTCAAAGACTTTAGTTTACACACACAACTATTACCTGCAAACACTAAACAGAGTTCTACTATGCTATAATTTAAATGGCTTTCATTTTATATACCTGCATTTGGGTGAGGTGATATGTTACAACAGTTTTGGATGAGGTGAAAACAAACTTTCAACACAAGACAGAACACGAAACAATGGGTATAATATTAAGTTAAAGGGAAAAATGGGAGTAACTGCAAAGGGCCCATTGGCCCATATATTTTGATGCTTCTATATTGGTGCGGAGTCATGAAGTGGGTAGAATATAGTTTTGCATTAATTGGCTGTTGATTGCTGGTGTTGACTTCTTGATGTGTAGTGCCTCACAGATATCAAGTCGCCTGCTATTGCTGTATCTATCAATGATTTTTGTGTTTTTTGTTAAGATTTCTTTGGTGAGGGTCTGGTTGTGGGAAGAGATTATATGTACCTTAATGGAGCCCTGTTGCTTATGCATCGTTAATCGCCTTTAAAGAGATATTGTCTTGCCTATACACTGAGTTCTTTGAGGCTTTCAGTCCCCAAGTGGGCATTTGAAGGCATAGACGACGTTGGTCTCTCTTAAAGCGTTCTGCTTTATGTCTGGAGTTTCTCATGAGCAGGTTGGCCGTTTTTTTGGTTTTATAGTAAATCGTCAGTTGTATCTTCTGATTTTTGTCTGTAGGGATAACGTTTCTATTAACAATATCTTTCAGGACCCTTTCCTCCGTTTTATGAGCTGTGGAAAAGAGGTTCCTGTAAAATAGGGTAATAGGGGGTACAGGTGTAGTTGTCTCTTCGGAGGTTGCATGGCGTTTCACCTTCCTTCCTTATGTCTTCAACGAAACCATTGGAGAAGCCGTTGTTGACTAAGACTTGTCTTACCCTACAGAGTTCTTCTTCGACTTGCTTCCATTCTGAGCTGTGGCTGAGAGCACGGTCGACATAAGCGTTAACAACTCTTCTTGAACCTGTCTGGGCAGTCACTGTTGGCATTGAGGCACATTCCTACGTGTTTTTCCTTAGTGTAGCCTGCAGTGTGGAAACCTCCGCTCCTTTCCATGACTGTTACATCTAGAAAGGGCAGCTTTCCATCCTTCTCCATCTCGTAAGTGAAACGCAACACAAAATTCCGCTCAAATGCCTCCTTCAGCTCTTGCAGATGTCTAACATCAGGTACCTGTGTAAAAATGTCAACATATCTGCAGTATATGGCCGGTTTCAAGTTCATGTCGACTAAGACCTTTTGTTCGATGGTACCCATGTAGAAGTTCGCAAACAGGACACCTAGGGGAGAACCCATGGCGACCCCATTTACTTGCTTATACATGTGCCCATCCGGGCTCAAGAAGGGTGCCTCTTTAGTACAAGCTTGGAGTAGTTTTCTTAGAATGTTTTCTGGTATGTCAAGAGGAGTACAGGCCGGATCACGATACACTGTCCGCTATCTTCCCGATTGTTTCATCCACAGGTACGTTGGTAAACAGTGATTCTACGTCCAATGAGGCTCTTATCCCTGTGGCCCGTGTTCCCCGCAGTAAGTCAACAAATTCCTTTGGAGACTTCCGGCTGAAGGCGCAAGGTACATAAGGAGTCAGCAAGCCGTTGAGTCGCTTCGCCAGTCTGTACGTGGGTGTGGGTATCTGGCTGATGATTGGCCGAAGTGGGTTTCCAGGCTTATATGTCTTGACATTTCCATATGCGTATCCAGTTTCCTTATTCGCCCAGTCGTCCATAGTGAGCATCCAGTATGAGCAGAGGTTATCTTCTTGATAGTATGTGCTTCAAGAGTTCAGAACAAAGAACTGTTCAGATCCCGCTGGGGATGCCAATTATGTTACGGCCCTCTTGGGTCGCAACTGGGTTCTTTCTCTGATGTTAGTAGAGCTTGGGTATCCGGCCCCTAGCTAGTAGTGGCTTTCAAGGGGTGTGCTCCGTAACGCAAGTAAATTAAAGGGGAAGGGATAAAACTGCTCTCTATTAAGTATATATTAGCACCACCACCATAAATAAATATATAAACAGTCTCACACTTATTATTACTACACTTATTTACAATCACTTGTCTTCCTCCGAAGACTCAAGACGTTCACGGTGCTCAAGACGAGTGGTCCTGGTTCTATTGTGGCCTCACGATGAATCCTTTGATTTCCTCGGCGAGTCTACCCCGGCCACAGGCCAGCCAAAACACAATCCCACTGGGTGCACCGTCGTGGAGGCAGTCAACCACAAATCCAGCCTGTAGCTGGCAGGTTCCAATCAGTTCCGCTGGTTAGGCCACTCCACGACCAATACTAGGGTAGCGAGCCCTAGGCAGGATCCTCGTGTGATCCCACAGATCACTCTCCTCGCCACAACACCCCAGTGGTTAGTCTTCTCCACTAGTCAGCCCCGGGTACGACAAATCCTCAACTGCCATGTCACAGGCAGGCTAACACAACAGTGTTCATCCGGGGGGTGACTCACAACTCCTGCAGCTAACACTTGGAGATTCTACGGCTGCCTTGGGTAGACTGATCCAACGTTCATTACAACAGTCCCAGGTCGACTCTGTAATCAGACACGTCATCAGTACTGGTTACACTCTAGGGCACCTCACTTACAGACTTAGACACAAACGCCCACCTATCCACTCCATAGATGGCGTTGCTGTCTAAGCGTCACCTCACCAGAGGTCAACAGCGGCGGTGTTATGAGCTGATCAGGACGGGAAATCAGCCCTCGTGGCTGGTATATCTCGTCCTCACTAGATGGCGCCGTCCATTTGGAGGGGGTTTCGGGAGCTGACCCACATATGGCGCGGTCGTCACTGCTCCGTGCTCGGACGCTGGGCTCGGGTCCATAACAACGACCCTTAATATAATTAAAAGGACAAGCTTGCCCCCCTTAATATAACTAAAAGGAGGACAAGCATGCCTGTGATAGGTTAGGACTGGGATTGGAGAGGTTAGGTATGGTTATAGACTAGGCCCGGATTGGAGGATAGGACTAGATATATCAGAACTAGCTGGTCTGGGCTAGTTTAGGTATAGTTCGGCAGCTTTTAGATTGGAGGGTAGGTTAGGTTTGGATTGGAGGATAGGATGTGTTAATACCAGTCAGTTAGGTTAGTTTAGTTTTGGAATGAACACAACACGATTATGCTAGCTGGCGCATGATAGGTTAGGTTTGAAATGGGTTAGGATATAATAGTGCTAGTTGGACTAGGTTGGGCTACGTCTTGTTTGGATGGGATATGCTACTGTTAGTTGGAGTAGGATAGGTTAGGTTGGTAGGAGTGGCTAGCCATACGATTCTGCTTAAATTGCAGTATGACATTTGGGCATCTATTTTAGTGTTCGAACTAAACACTGCATAAGTGAATTTAGTCAGCTGTAGATGACTAAAATGTATATTCTTAAACCTCTGATTAGGTTAAGTGGGGATGGCTAGTCTAGCCATTTTTGAATAATAAAAAACAGTACATGTGCAGGTAGGACGCTGAAGGTCACATTGGTCATCGGTTGATGTCACAGTTTGAAGTCAGATGCTGTGGTACCTTAACACTTATATGCTAATTGCTAATAATACCCTATCCCTATACTGAGGTCGCTTTTTGCGACGTCGCTAAACTACTACTGGTCTGTAGAATGTATTTGTTTGTTATATAATAAGTTAGGTTAGGATGGTTTGATAGGGTTTATGAAATGAATAACAGAAAATTAGCAATGAGAGAAAATATGAGCAAAGGTAACTGAATATCGTCTCTGATGAAGCACAGAGTACAGTTGAGGTATTGAGAGTAATGAAGAGTTCGCACTAATGTGTGAACCTCCTAGGATCCGCATTTTGCACGTCGGCTAAAAGCTTTGAGATCATTGATGCCTCTCGCCGCATTAGGGATGACGTCAACCTTACCTACCTTGAGGTTACCTTGAGGTGCTTCCGGGGCTTAGCGTCCCCGCGGCCCGGTCGTCGACCAGGCCTCCTGGTTGCCGGACTGATCAACCAGGCTGTTGGACGCGGCTGCTCGCAGCCTGACGTACGAGTCACAGCCTGGTTGATCAGGTATCCATTGGAGGTGCTTATCCAGTTCTCTCTTGAACACTGTGAGGGGTCGGCCAGTTATGCCCCTTATGTGTAGTGGAAGCGTGTTGAACAGTCTCGGACCTCTGATGTTGATAGAGTTCTCTCTCAGAGTACCAGTTGCACCTCTGTTTTTCAACGGGGGTATTCTGCACATCCTGCCATGTCTTCTGGTCTCATGTGATGTTATTTCTGTGTGCAGGTTTGGGACCAGCCCCTCTAATATTTTCCACGTGTAAATTATTATGTACCTCTCCCGCCTGCGCTCAAGGGAGTACAGTTTTAGGCTCTTTAGTCGGTCCCAATAGTTTAGATGTTTTACCGAGTGGATTCTAGCAGTAAAGGATCTCTGCACGCTCTCCAGGTCAGCAATTTCTCCAGCTTTGAAAGGTGCTGTCATTGTGCAGCAGTACTCCACTCTAGAGAGCACAAGCGTTTTGAAAAGTATCATCATCGGTATAGCATCTCTAGTGTGAAAAGTTCTTGTTATCCAACCTGTCATTTTTCTTGCAGTTGTGATGGCTACTTTATTGTGTTCTTTAAAGGTAAGGTCTTCCGACATGAGTACACCCAGATCCTTTACATTGCCTTTTCGTTCTATGTTATGATTTGCCTGAGTTTTGTACGTGGTTTCCGTTTTTATATTTTCATTTTTTCCATAGCGCATGAGCTGGAACTTATCCTCGTTAAACACCATATTATTTTCTGTAGCCCATAGAAAGACCTGATCTACATCTGACTGGAGGTTCGCCGTGTCCTCTATGTTGCCTACTCTCATGAAGATCCTAGTGTCATCTGCAAAGGATGATACAGTGCTATAGGTTGTGTTCTTGTCTGTCCGAAATGAGGAGGAGAAAAAGTACTGGAGCAAGCACAGTACCCTGGGGGACTGAGCTCTTCACGGTTGATGGGCTAGATTCTATTTTGTTGACACATTAGGTTCTGTTGGTCAGGAAATTGTAGATCCATCTGCCTATTTTTCCGGTAATTCCTTTTGAACGCATTTTATATGCAATAACACCATGGTCACATTTATCAAAAGCTTTTGCGAAATCTGTGTAAATTACATCCGCGTTATGTTTGTCTTCAATAGCATCTAATGCCATATCATAGTGGTCCAGCAACTGCGACAGGCAAGAGCGCCCTGTTCTGAAACCATGTTGTCCGGGGTTATGGAGTTGCTGTGATTCAATGTATTTTGTGATTTTACTTCTTAGCACTCTCAAAAAATTTTATGATGTGCGATGTTAGCGCTATCGGTCTGTAATTTTTTGCCTCTGCCTTATTTCCTCCTTTATGAAGTGGTGCTATCTCTGCTGTTTTTAGTATATCAGGAATAACGCCAGTATCTAGGCTTTGTCTCCACAGAATGTGGAGGGCCTGCGATAGTGGTTTTTTACAGTTCTTTATGAATATGGAGTTCCAAGAATCCGGGCCTGGTGCAGAATGCATAGGCATACTGTTTATGGCTTCTTCAAAATCCAGTGGGGATAGGGCGACGTCTGATATATGATTTGATGTCGGTATCGTATCCATGAAAAATTCATTTGGGTTATCAATCTTTAGTGTGTTTAATGGCTCGCTGAAAACAGTCGTACTGCGTCCTCAGTAGCTCGCTCATTTCTTTGTTGTCATCGGTGAAAGTTCCATCTCCCTTTCGCAGGGGCCCGATACTAGATGTGGTTTTTGATCTTGATTTTGCATAGGAGAAAAAATATTTCGGATTTCTTTCTATTTCATTGATGGTCTTTTGCTCTCTTTGCCTCTCCTGGGTTCTGTATGATTCTTGTAGCTTCCGTTCAATTGTTTCTCTTTCTCTACCTAACCTTCCTCGCCGTTCTTGAGATAGGGTGCGACTCTCAAGTTGTTCCGCGATTCGTTTTCTTCGCCTATATAGGGAACGACGTTCCCGTTCCAATCTGCATCTCTTCCTCTTTTTTCTTAGAGGTATGCGGTTTGAACATATTTCTAGTGCTACTGAGCTTATTTTTTCCAGGCACTGGTTCAGGTTTGCATTTCCTAGCTGTTCTTCCCAGTTTATTTCTGTGAAGTCCTGGTTTATTCGCTCCCAGTTTCTGTTTATTATTGAAGTTGAATTTGCTGAAATCTCCTCCACCGGGAATCTGGACTGCTTTTGAAGGTCTACTCCCCATGGTTGTCATAACTTCAATTAAGTTGTGATCTGAGTAACAGGTATTTGTAATCATTATGTTCCTGATCAATTCATCATTATTAGTGAAAATGAGGTCCAGCGTGTTCTCCTTCCTAGTTGGTTCGACTGTGTCTATGCTTAAGGCACAACTCTCCTAAACACGAGAGTGAAGTATACAACTTTAGAAACACTTTCCCACCAGGAGACTCGAACCCTAGCCAGCACAGAAGCCTTCCAGCAACTGGCATAACAGGTACGCCTTAACCCACTCCACCACCTGCTCAGACCCTTAAAAGAGATGGTAATTTCGGAGTATTTAACACTCCAAAGACCACCACCTCCCAAGAGCACTAGTAAAATGACCCCTCACTTGCTCTAGTGCTCTTGGGAGGTGGTGGTCTTTGTAGTGTTAAATACTCCGAAAATACCATCTCTTTTAAGGGTCCGAGCAGGTGGAGGAGTGGGTTAAGGCGTACCTGTTATGCCAGTTGCTGGAAGGCTTCTGTGCTGGCTAGGGTTCGAGTCTCCTGGTGGGAAAGTGTTTCTAAAGTTGGGGGGTTTCTAAAGTTGGGGGGTGGTGGGCCGGGCCGGGGCTCTGCTAGCACTCGGCTGCTAGGGGCTCAAAAGGCCCAAATACTCAGCCCCTCCGACTCCCTGGATTCACCGGAGTCTCCTTGGTCACACAAGAGATGACCAACAATACCCACCTCCGCAGGTCTTTGCTTCCACCACAAAAGGGGGTGCCACTGATTCACCCTGGAAGCCCTCCAGTCAAACACGGGGAAACTGCTGTTAACAGTTCCGGCCTAGACCCGTGGAGGAGTGAAGGAAGACTCAGGCTTACCTTATAACAATAACCACCCTGAGTCTTGCCTGCCAGACAAAAAGGTTGCAGGAACTCCTTTCCTGCCTGTATTCTCTATCTTCTTCTTAACAAGGTCGCCAGCTGGGTTATTATATCTGCACCCCAGCAATGTAGTTCAGTGGGTGTATTATATATTGTTTGTAGCCAGAAGATTGCTACTCCCATAGATCTGCTACTAGACTGTTGGCCCAGGGTACTCTTCCAGGAAGGTCTGTGTGGCTTTACCCCTCTCTAGCCACTACGTTAATAGTTGCCACCATTCAGGCACCGATACTGATCGGATGGCTAAGGGTACACTTTTATGTAAGTCTGTGCTGTCACTACCACTCTCCAGGCAATAGGAACTGCTATAGAGAACGTAGTGTTCCCTAGGTGGTACTATGATAACCTTCGTGTATGCTCATTGAGAAATATCATAAATGGAGGCACACTTAAACACAGTGATAAAATGTGTGAATTTACTGATGCAAATTACATGAACACACACACAATCACAAGTAATACATGAATATGGAAATATGGATAATAAGTCTGGAGATCGTCAGCCTCTTCTTCCACGACCTCCAATACTCCTTCAACTGGGCAGAAAGACAGGAGTCTCACACTCTCACAGGAGGGCCTCTTCACCACGTCGGCGCCTCTTCTTCACTGTCCTGCCATCCATACACAGTCCCCTCTGACAGTCCTGGACACAAGCTGCCTTGCAGCCTACTCTACTACTAAAGTATTAATGTCCTGTTGCCACATACATAAGTAACTATTGTGGCCTAACTAGCCTACTCACACAAGGGGTAATGGGAGGGAAAATGATCTACCTTACATTCCTGGCTCACGACGCCTGTCCCTCAATGGTGCGAGGTTCCCACGCTTCCTTGGGTCGATCCTTGACGATCCAGGACGTTCCACAGGTCCTCAGGTGTCGTGGAGCCTTCGCGTCGTCGCCGTTCCAATCCCTAAGATTCAGCTGCCCCAATCCTGGTTCATCGATGGGCCCTGAGCTAATCACTATTTTTCCCCACACTCGCCCCTTCCACAAGGCGTTGCTCCTTGTCCTAGGCACGGTGTCGTCCTTCCAAGACCCTCAGTGGATGTGACCCGGTCACAGCTAGGCCTGCTCGCCGCACCTTCCAGACCTCAACGTCCAGCGTCGCCGCCCGGCGTCGTCGCTGAATATTTTCCAAGTTTGGCCCTCTTTCGCTCAATAAACTTAGTTCCTTTTGCCTCCCAGAAGCGCAGGGTCTCCAATAACTTATGGTGGGCTGCGATGGCTAGCTTAATCCACTGAATAAGGCTTGTAGAGCCTCTAATCCTTGAGAGCAGACCGAAGCGCATCCTGTCGCTTCCAAGGTTGGATCAACTCTGACGTTGGCGCCGCCCGGGGCACTCGGTGACGTCACGGCGGACCTTGATTTGTTGCCCGCGACCTAAGTCGGCCAATCCGCGATTGGCTAGTGTCCCTTCCAAAAGGTCATATCTGCATTAGGGGATACTCTTTCATTTTATAACAGGGCGCCAATTTCCCTTTATTTACAACTTATAATGTAACTTCCTTCCCTTTACTGGCAACCGGTCTGGTCGCCACATATATCATTAGACTCCCTGAACCTCAGAGAATCAGTAGGGAGAGCTGATATGACTCTTTAAGCCGGCAAACGAAAGAAATAGAGGGCACCGTAACAATATATATATATAATATATATATTGTGACGGTAAAGCGTTGGTGTTCGGCTGTTTCAAAAGCTGGGGGCAGGGCCTCGTCACATAACAAAAAAAAGAGAAGATTGTCCTTTTGTCTGTGGTAAGGTAATGGGAAGACACACAAAGTATAAACAATGAAATTTTAATTACTCTAGAAAACAAGATATGAATAATGACAATCTCGTAAAATTCAAAACAAGTCAACAAACAAAACATGAATTATTACTGGCAGTGAACAATTTACTCTAAGACAATAAAGTGCAAGTTAATATTGATAGTAATATAAATAAAATCAGGTGAGGTGCTGAGAATACTGGCTTCAAGCTGCCACCTCCCTTAGAACACGACAGCCAGGGCTTTAGTCTAATATAGAGAGATGTCAACTCCAAGGAGCACAGGGATATTCTGTGGAGACGGCGTGCTGCTGGCCCAGACGTAGACTCGTGTAGTGGCGTGAGTGCAGGTGCGGCGACACACCAGCCAATCAGCAACAGGCAGGCGGAGAATGAGTAGTTTGCTGGTTTGACGGCAGGCGGTAGCCAGTGTGTCGGGTTGTGCATGGTACGCTTTGCTTCCTGGGCAAAACGTTTGGCGATACTGGTGGACGTATCTGTTTTTATATATATATATATATATATATATATATATATATATATATATATATATATATATATATATATATATACAAGAGTTGTTACATTCTTGTACAGCCACTAGTACGCGTAGCGTTTCGGGCAAGTCCTTAATCCTATGGTCCTTGGAATAAGATCCCCTGCCGCGAAGAATCGTTTTTTCATCCAAGTACACATTTTACTGTTGCGTTAAACAGAGGCTACAGTTAAGGAATTGCGCCCAGTAAATCCTCCCCGGCCAGGATACGAACCCATGACATAGCGCTCGCGGAACGCCAGGCGAGTGTCTTACCACTACACCACGGAGACTATCTTCAATATTGTATCTTGTACTTGAACAACGTAAATGTGTAGGGAAGAGCAGGCTCAATCTCTTGAAAGAGATTATCGTCACAATTAGTGATATCGTCACTACATTCAGTGTACTAAGATATATATATATATAAGTACACTGAATGAGTATTTTGATTTGTTTTATTCTACAGCAAGGTGTGGGGAGGCATGTTTTTGAGTGAATGTGATGTGCATATATATTTATGCACGCACATATGTTTACGCGTTTATGCAGCAATATTGGATTACTACTGAAATCGCATTGAAGTCACCACGCCTGGCAGGGGACTGTTTTCATACAAATGAGTGATAGTGGGTTTTCATTTTTATTTTGCCCTATGCTCGATAAGCAATCTCCGAAGAAAGATTGACAAAGCTTAAATTACATTCTCTAGAAAGGCGAAGAAGAAATAGGGGTGACATGATAGGGGTGTGACTGAATGGATTCATGAACTATAAGGCAATCACTAGCAGAGGTAACTAAAAACGGGTACGCCAAGTCACGACCTAATAATCCCATTGAAAGTACCTGTGCAGGGACACTGAGTGGCTACCTGATGACGTCATTGACCATTAGCAATGTCTGTGCAAGGGTCACTGGGGTAACGAAATTTGGGTATGTCAGGAGCCGACCTTTTAATCCCTTTGACCGAAATTTCGTGGTCTATAAGGCAATCACCCGCTGGGGTAAATATAGGTTCGGTAACAAGGGTGAACGCAGAGATGCATGCTAGTTCATGCCCACGCCTTGTGTAATGAAAATCATTTGCTCCAAGTCGTGTTCACCAGGAAAAAATTCTCTACTAGTTCACAGGGGTATCGAAAAACACACGAGACAACTCGTGTCCACTGAAAAAAAGCAAAACGGACATGCGTAGGCACATTTTCCACTACTGTGGTGTTGAGAGTTGGACAATATAGTACTGGTATGGAGAGGCGGACAAGATGGTGGCGGTGTGGAGGGGCGGAGAAGATGGTGGCGGTGTGGAGGGGCGGAGAAGATGGTGGCGGTGTGGAGAGGCGGAGAAGATGGTGGCGGTGTGGAGAGGCGGAGAAGATGGTGGCGGTGTGGAGAGGCGGAGAAGATGGTGGCGGTGTGGAGGGGCGGACATGATGGTGGCGGTGTGGAGGGGCAGACAAGATGGTGGCGGTGTGGAGGGGCGGAGAAGATGGTGGCGGTGTGGAGAGGCGGAGAAGATGGTGGCGGTGTGGAGAGGCGGAGAAGATGGTGGCGGTGTGGAGAGGCGGAGAAGATGGTGGCGGTGTGGAGGGGCGGAGAAGATGGTGGCGGTGTGGAGAGGCGGAGAAGATGGTGGCGGTGTGGAGAGGCGGAGAGAGAAGATGGTGGCGGTGTGGAGGGGCGGAGAGATGGTGGCGGTGTGGAGGGGCGGAGAAGATGGTGGCGGTGTGGAGGGGCGGAGAAGATGGTGGCGGTGTGGAGGGGCGGACAAGATGGTGGCGGTGTGGAGGGGCGGACAAGATGGTGGCGGTGTGGAGGGGCGGACAAGATGGTGGCGGTGTGGAGGGGCGGAGAAGATGGTGGCGGTGTGGAGGGGCGGAGAAGATGGTGGCGGTGTGGAGGGGCGGAGAAGATGGTGGCGGTGTGGAGGGGCGGACAAGATGGTGGCGGTGTGGAGGGGCGGACAAGATGGTGGCGGTGTGGAGGGGCGGACAAGATGGTGGCGGTGTGGAGGGGCGGACAAGATGGTGGCGGTGTGGAGGGGCGAACAAGATGGTGGCGGCGTGGAGAGGCAAACAAAATCACTGCATAAAACGACACCCATGAATGATTGAGGAGCTGAAAGATGCGTTATTGGCCTCCTAAGAGATGTCGAACGCTCCACCATGTGATATTAAACCACAGAAGTGCAAGGTCTCGAGATAGTCAAAGAAGTTTCGTTGGAGTAGAAGGCGCTGGGAAACCTTGATAAAACCGTACCTATTTTAAACTCTTAAGAAACAGACCAAGTTGGAGAGTTTGAGAAGCTGAAAGACTAGTTAGGGATAAGCTTTGTGTTTGTCTCTGACCATTATCTGCCTTTGGATCCAGACTTTTTGAATGTATCTCGGTGTTGGAAGGGATGAATCTATTAAATGCTTCGGATGAAAATCTTGAACGTTATGAACTTTCCGAGAACTGTGATTTCTACCTTATAGTCTTGCCTTAATTATATATAATGTTGGTTTTCTGATATCTTCAACATCTTCATTTTTAAATTCTTGATTAAATTAAAGTTGAATGATTATATATATATATATATATATATATATATATATATATATATATATATATATATATATATATATATATATATATATATATATATATATAATATATCTTTTCCACTGCTTTAATGTGTTGAATTAAAAATTATATATTTCAGGTTTTAAATTTTAATTGTGGTATTGGCCCGTCCTCTCAAAAAAGTGACTTCAGAACCCCTAACGGACAAATAACAGGGTACTGTAAATTATAACGGCTTAGGAACAATACAATATAGATTGTGCTTAGAGGGGAAAAAGAAAGACCCAAAGGAATAGGAAACTTGCAGCAACGGGAGACAAGTACCTGATAGCAAACTTTATCAAAGGCTTTTGTGGTATCTTGGGCAACGAGAAAAGAATCACAGCTGCCATCACAGGCTGACGAAAAGTTCAGGAAAAGGGAATTGATGTTTATTCGACCAGACCGGACTTGTGTGTTGGGATGACTTCATATTTTTGTATTTTGAAGTTAGGTAATCACATTAAACTACATATTGTATCACTTAACTGTCAGCATAATGAGGAAAGGAGGAGGGGGGGGAGAGGGGGAATTCCTATATTTGTCTGATCTCATGCTTTTAACTCCACAAAAACGTTTTGCTGTATAAAATTTATGTACATTATTAACTGACTGACTGTTTAGTTCGACAGTAATAGTTTGAATATCCTTGGGCAGGTAAGAAATCCAAGGCAGAGATCTTGCAGGGGGGAATCCAAATCCGAGCTCTGACAGGTAATCCAAGGCAGTCAAGGTGTGGGAGGGGGTGGGGCATAGTGCCTAGAGTCCTTGACTAAAAATCAAAATTTTTTATTTTTTTTTTCGCGAAAGATAAAGAAACTTTCGTGCATTCCGTTTTAATTTTTGCGAGTTTTAAATATCTTGTGAATAATTACAAATCTGAACATATTTTAATCTGGAAAAATATTTTCCATATCATATCACTGTGTTCCATATCATTGCTTTTATTTAAATGTCTGACAGATTGATACTCTGAAATAAAGGTGTGGATGACAAACGAAATTCACAGCAAAGAAATTTATACTTACATTTAAAGATGTAACCATCATATAATTATGCTTGCATGATCAGAGAAATCATACTTGTCATCCCCAAAGTTTAAAAATACTATTTCATCCAAACAAATCCTCATCACTTTGTTGATGAGGATTGGCCCACCAAACCGTCAAATTCTTTTAGCCGTTCAACCTGTCAAGTTCTCATGGCCAGCCAAACCAATGTAGGCCCCACACGCACGCTGCCGTTCATGTGAGAACAAATCGTTATAAAACTGGGAGTTGGGCTGTTTTATTGGAATCATTACTGAATATATCGAGTTGTTTAATATATAATGTGTAAGAATTTATCTCACTTACGAGGCCTAAGAAAATAGTTGTTACTCAATCCTCGCGGTGACGTCACAGATATGACAGTAATAGTAAACGTACAATTCATATTTTAATAATGTGAATAATCCACAAAATACCTAAATTTAAGAATTAATTCGTAGTTAGTCTTAAAAGCTAAAAATCCTCATGGCGGTATATTATTAGAATTGTGTTTAAGGAATTAATTGTTATAATTATGAAATTTCCCATTCTAAGTGTGAAATGATCCAGTTATAAATGAATGTATTATAAAGGGAGGAGTCACTCTTACTATCTTCATTTTGTGTAAACATTATTGCACCCAATTGGAAAAATAAGAAGATAGGAGATGAAATTTCCCAAAAAATTGGCAAATAAGGTTTCTGGTATATTTACAATAAAACTTATTAATGATATAAAATACATTTTTTTAACATATGCAAAGGATAACAAAAATTGTTTATAAAAATACTGAATGGAGACAAATTCAGTTTTAGTAATGGTTATCGAACTAACAGTTCTCATTACTTTTAAAACAAATACATAGTATTTGTAATAATTACAAGCTTTGTCATAGTTTTAGTCGTCTAGATTTTTTTTCATTTATCTTTCCCCAAATGACTATTTGTCCTTAGGACAAATATATAGGGTATTGGTATTTGGTATTATCCAAGCAATGCAGGGTATTATTCAAGTGGCTGTTTGATATTGACATGTTTGTAGACACGATAGCAGTCTTCGGTGTATACACCTTTAGGCCCACTCTTGGGATACTGACATCGGTTCCGTCGGGTATCTGTGCAGAGTTTATAAGATTTTTTAAGATTGCTTCATGTTGGGAGTGAACCCTGGCTCTCTTAAAATAGGCAAGTTCGGTAGCATCTACCCAGCGTCGCTTAAATAGGGTGACGTCCCGCCAAACACACACCGAAACTACGACGTTGGTACAACGTTCGAACAAGTTTTAACTCCTAACTAGTTATAACAACCAATATAGCCAGTTGTAACAACGTTCTAATACGTCATAAACACGTTAAACCAAGATGTAACAACTTTATTACAAGTTGTAACAAGCGGAAAATAGACAGTTTCGGTTTGTGTTTCCAGGGATGGGGGTTAAAATTATAGTCCTGCAGTCGAAGACCCTCGGGTGTCCAGGAGGGGCAACTATCTCCTTCCTCAGATCAAGCAGTTTCGGCGTCGTCTTAACCTTCATGTATATCACGTTTGTGTCGAACCTTCCCAGGCCACCTAAGACCACGTCGAGCTTCCGTTTATTTTTGAGGAAAAAGAGAGCACGTTGTTAATATGGAAACAGTGCATGAATAGTAAGTTAAAAAAAATCATTTAAAGAATTACAAAGCTTAAATTACTTTCACTAGAAAAGCGAATAATGAATTAATATGAACAAATCCCCAAGGGCCGTGATGAGGGTTCGAACCGACGTCTGGGATGATCCCAGACGCCTTATTCTAATGTGCCACGACAGGGTAAAAAAAAAAATGGAAACCTTGAGTGCAACGGCCCTCACAAGGCTCGCGCAGCTTCTCCGGGGGAAGGGCCGTCAGGGATCATCCCAGACGTAGGTTCAAACCCTCATCACGGTCCTTGTGGATTTGTTCATTTGATGCATCACGCTATTGTGATTTCTGTGTGTAATAAGATGATAATGGTTCGGTAACATGGGTTGAAATTATGGGGAACAATTACCGCGTAACACATTAACAGTGGAGTAGCTTTTTGTTTCAAGCGTAGGTTAGACACGCATATGAATGAGATTGTCCACAACCGTGGACATCTTCAAGAGGAAACTAGATTTATTCCTCCAAGGAGTGCCGGACCAACCGGGCTGTGGTGGGTATGTGGGCCTGCGGGCAGCTCCAAGCAACAGCCTAGTGGACCAAACTCTCACAAGTCAAGCCTGGCCTCGGGCCGGGCTTGGGGAGTAGAACAACTCCCAAAAACCCCATCAACCAGGTATCAACCAGGGTGCATATAAACAAGAGCTATCTCATATTGGCCAATAGGCCTTCTGCACTTACTTTCATTCTTATGTTTTTAATTAGGTTAATAAGTGCAATGAAGTTAAATTTGTGACTGATTATGGGGAGACAATAAATGCTACGAAATGGACTAGGATTAATCGAATATTTACGAAACCTGTACATCTTTCCTCAATTATGCGGTTTAGTTTGCATTTATTGATCAATTTAATAGGTACGAGGTTGTTGTACTTACCATGAACTTCGCAATCAGTTGACGAATGTCGACCGCAACATTCTCATCTGTCTGCTTACGCTTATCTACCTCGCTCCATCTTTCTGAAATTACAAAATAAGAATTTTATAATTTAATATTTAACCTGCTATGTATATACGCAAATACAGAAAAAAAAATTTAATTTAAAAACAAATATACATAGTTTTACCGATACATGTATACTGTCGCTAATGTTGGTACCTTCGTAACTCCAAGTAACTATACCTGAGATTTCTTTAGTCATGGTTCAACTGATAGTAAGAGTGAAGGTTCGCGAGTTCAATTCCATTGCAGTCCCACTATATTTTAGCGCAGATAAATCACTCGTGTGAGTTCATTATATGCAATATATTAAAATCCAAGAACCTAACATACCTTCTTTCACCACAAGCTAATAAACAAGCACCTTAGTTTGGATAACACAAATTATTGATCCTCGAATGACTAAACTTCCCAGTGACTATTTCTCCTAACTCTCATCTTCATTACTTATTTACTAACACTTTCCCAACTCTTTACCTCTGTCTAGTATGAAGTAGCCGAGGCTGATGTGCCCGTGGTCTGGGTCCGCTGCAACATGTTTGAGCTCCTTGGCTTTGCTCCAGAGAGAATCTTGCAGTTTCTTCATGTTGAGTTTCACGCTATCTGGCAGGTCCAAGTAGGTGTAGTGGGTAGCTTCCTTCCTGGCAGGCATTTCGGATGCGATCTGCAATAAAAATAACGCAAATTTAATATATGTCTGGCAAGTTAAATATATAAATGTTTATTTAATCTATAACTAATAAGATTTTAAAAGATTCCAGCTTTTTTTCTTACGTCGTGAAAGCATTTGTGATGAGATCTGCACTGATAATAACACAAGTATAATATACCAGCCCATCCTCCAGTTTTGGTAGTACTTACAGTAACGATGAGGACCATACTATATTTACCGACGTACAACGTAATTAGAACGTAGAAATCTGAACTCTGAACACACCGGAATTTTCTTTTTAATTGTTATTTTGACAGACTAAACTGTAAAAAATATCAGTATATTTTGTGGATAGGTTTGTAATGTTGTGTACCTTGACTTCAGCAAACCTTTTGATACAGTACCAATCTTTTGACCATTACAAAACCATATTTGCATCGTCTTGAAGTGATTAATCCAACTTAATATTACAGCCCCAATACCATGAGCCTCTATCTTTATAATTAATCTTTCATGTAGCACTATCAAAAGCTTTGATAAAGTCAAGGTACACAACATCATAAACCTTACGATTACCGACTGCCTCAACAATGCTGGAATAAAATTAAAGCATGTTTGTTATGCATGAACGGCCATTTGTAAATCCATGTTGTGAATCATTTATCTCAGTTGACAGCTGAGATAGCTGACCTGTCTCAGTTTTTACTGGTCCAGGACGGACCGAAACGTCGCTGCTTCTCAACGGCGTAGAGGTCTATGTAAAAAAAAAAGTAAAAAAAACAAAAAAACAAAAAATGAAGTTTGAGTTGTGCGGTCATCATAGATACTCCTCTGTAATGGTCGACAGACTGACAGATCCTGGACGCATTTACCCCTCGCATTTACATTCTCCTATAATACAAATGAAAATGTGTTCGTGGTTAATGGATGGTAATGATTGGGGAAAGTAGGAAGAAGAAATAAAATGGGGAAAGGAAAAGGAGAGAGAAGCATTTGCGAAGAATTATAGACGAGTTGCACTAACGTCCCAAATAATAAAAGTATTTGAGTGATTAGTCAGGTCACCAGTTTCATGGAGGTTATCTTGAGATGATTTCGGGGCTTTTTTTTTTAGTGTCCCCGCGGCCCGGTCCTCGACCAGGCCTCCACCCCCCAGGAAGCCGCCCGTGACAGCTGACTAACACCCAGGTACCTATTTTACTGCTAAGTAACAGGTGCATTGGGTGAAAGAAACTCTTCCCATTTTTTCTCGTCAGCGCCTGGGATCGAACCCAGGACCACAGGATCACAAGTCCAGCGTGCTGTCCGCTCGGCCGTTCGGCTCCATTGGAGACCAATGATGTTCACAACTAAGGCCAACATGGATTTAGAGCGGGAAGATCGTACCTCTCACAGCTACTTGCCCACTACGACAGTCACTCAGGCATTAGAAGAATAGAATGTTGATGAATACCCGGACATCGCAAAGGCATTCGATAAATGTGACCATGGAGTGATAGCTTCTTATTTGAATACCCAAAATTAGGTCAATGGGAATAACCGGTAAAATAGGACGCTGAATACTCGGTTTTCTCTCAAACAGAACAAAGAGTCAACCATATAAAGTAGAGACCAAGCACAGTTAAAAGCTCTGTGCCTCCTACCTATATACAAAAGTTCACCTGACGTCACAGAACAGAGCACCTCATGTTTTCACGCTGTCTTCACCTGTTTCAGTATTGATCTGGGTAACTACTCCCATGTCACCCCCTAAATCTTCACCTTTCCAGTGAATGTAATTTAAGCTTTTAATTGGGAGTCGGTGGAGGATGTCTTGTGACTAGTCTGCTTGAAGTGTGGTTGGACACACCAACCACCAAAGAAAACAAATGCATTTTGGCAACCATTGGAGTTGAACACTGGATCAGCCTCGTTGGCACTGATGATGAAAACAGGAAGTGACAAAACAGAGACATCCAATAATCACAATGTATCAATCTTCATTGTATATAAGTGCCCGTGGAAGGCCAAACCCCATGAAGTACGGCCAGTTCTCCTCGATGAAACTTAATATCTCAAAGTACCCAACCCATGTTGAACCATCTGCACTCAAAGGCATAGAGTGCATTAAGCATACACAGGTGAATACCGTTCAGGATCAAATCTACACCCACCAGAGGCACCAGCTTCATCAAGCTAGCCTGTATGACAAAAAGAAACTGGTCAAAGATGGAGATGAGAATCGGCTACAAGTTTACTGATGCTGCTGATCAGGTGAGGACGTCCTTGGCGCTGGCGATATGCACTGTCAGCTATGTATTGAAACCATATGGTGTTAATGATCCTGGAGAGCACGAGGAGTGGCAAGACCCACAATATGTTGAAGATGGTTGTGAGGATGGGCAGCACTAACGGCCACACTAGCCCCCTTCATCCAGGAAGAGCCCCAGCACCTGCTTCAGTCCCGGCAGCAGCATGTAGTGGAAGAATGTTACACTGAGGCCGAAAACAGCACCGTTGAGGATGCAACACTGCAATGTAAATGCAATGCATTGAATTGTTGGGCCCATTCTAATCACACAATGTTGATAAGTGTGAACTCAGATTTACTAGTTGGTCAAAGCTTCACACTCCCAATCGTTACAAGGGATCTCTCTCTCTCTCACACACACACACACACACACACACACACACACACACACACACACACACACACACACACACCCACCCCTCTCCCATACCCACCATGTCCCCCCCTCCCGCCTTTCCCCCCATCCCCCCTCCCCCTTCATCCCATACCCTCTCTATCCCTCCTCCTTCCTCACACAATATCATCCATGTCCCCCCTATCTCCTTACCCGATACCCTACCTGTTCCCCCTTCCCTTGAACCCCACCCCCACTCCAAATCTTTTCAGTCCCTGCAAACCACGTCATAGATCTTCACACCCAGGGAACAACTTTCCCCACCAGTAGAAGACTCACCAAGAAGGGGACAAGAAATGAACAGAAGATAGCTTCAAGGCAATGTACACTAACATAAATGGGATTACAAATAAAACAAGTGAACTCGGAGAATGGGAACTAGAAAAAACCCAGACATAATAGCACTCACAGAAACAAAGCTAACAAAAACCATAACCAAATGCAGTGTTTTCACAGGACTTCTATGTAGTGAGGAAAGGGAGAGAAGGGAGAAGAGGTGGTGGTGTAGCTTTGCTGTTAAGAAAAGGTTGGAGTTTTGAAGAGATGGTTAATCAGAGCTGTGAAGGTTCAGTGACTACATATCAGGCACCATTGCAGCTGGAGGACAGAAAATTATAGTAGTAGTCATATATAACCCCCCCACCGAACGATAGAAGACCCAGACAGAAATATGATAGAATCAACATGGCCACCATCAACATAGAGAACATCTTCTGTGGCAAGCAGGAATAGATCCAGACTAAAAGTCACAGGAGACTTGAATCATGGGAAGATAGATTGGGAGAACAGAGACCCACATGGAGAGCTAAGCTGCTGAACATTGCAACAAGAAACTTTCCAAGTCAACACGTCAAGGGATCGACAAGAATGAGAGAGGAAAGGATGAGCTAGCTTTGCTTGATCTGATATTTACCCTAAAATGAGTCGGATATAATGGAAGGGAAGTTGGAAGCCCCCTTGGGAATGAGGGATTACAGTGTATTGAGCTTTGAGTACCTGGACCTGGTTGAGCTAGGAATTATCTCTTCCCCAAAAAAAACTGGGAAACATAGGGCTGGCGTACCGAAAAGGAAAGTATGTGATGAATAAATTCATAAGGGATATACCATGGGACACACAACTCAGAGCTAAGTCCGTACAAGACATTGATGAACTGTCACCCAAAAGTGTCAGGAGGCGGTAAGCAGGTTTATCCCGATCTGACAGGAAAAAAACGAGAAGAAAACGAAGAATTCGTGGTTTAATAGGGAATGTATGAAAGCAAAGGAGCTGAACAAAAAAGCGTGGAGGAACTTCCAAAATAACAGAACACCAGAAAGTAGAGAGAGATAACAGAGAACCAGGAACGAGTATGTTAGTGTGAGAAGAGCAGCTGAGAAAAAGGTATGAAAATGATACAGCTAATAAAAGCCATCACAGAACCAAAGCTACTACAGTCACATCAAGAGGAAAACAACAGTGAAGGAACAGGTGATGAAAATTAGAACGGGTGATGACAGGTACACAGAGAATGACAGAGGTGTGTGAAGAACTCAACAGGTTCCAGGAGGTCTTTACAATAGAACAAGGAAAGGTCACGGCGCTAGGAGAGGTGGCAGCAAACCAGGCGACCTTGGAAGGGTTCGAAATTACAAGTGATGAGGTCAAGAAGCATCTATGGAGCTGGACGTGAGAAAAGCTGTTGGGGTGGACGGAATCTCACCATGGGTATTGAAAGTGTGGTGCAGGAGCACTTTATTTGCCACTCTCCATAGTGTATAGTAGGTCTCTGGAAACGGGAGACGTACCAGAAATATGGAAGACGGCTAATGTATCCCAATATACAAAAAGGGTGACAGACAAGAGGCACTGAACTACAGGCCAGTGTCCTTAACTTGTATACCATGCAGGGTGATGGAGAAGATCGTGAGAAAAAACCTAGTAACACATCTGGAGAGAAGGGACTTCGTGACCACCCATCAACATGGGTTCAGGGAAGGTAAATCTTGCCTGACGGGCAAAGAATTTACGATCAGGTGACAAAGATTAAGCAAGAAAGAGGATGGGCGGACTGCATTTTTGGACTGTCGGAAAGCCTTTGACACAGTACCCCATAAAAGGCTGATGCATAAGCTGGAGAAACAGGCAGGAGTAACTAGTAGGGCGCTCCAGTGGATAAGCGGGTACCTAAGCAATAGGAAGCAGAGAGTTAGTGAGGGGTGAGACCTCAGATTGGCGTGAAGTCACCAGTGGAGTCCCAAAAGGCTCTGTACTCGGACCTATCCTGCTTCTGATATACGTAAATGATCTCCCAGAGGGTATGACTCATTCTTCTCAATGTTTGCTGACGACGCCAATATTATGAGGAGGATTAACACAGAGGAGGACATCTTGAGGCTTAAAGAAGACCTGGACAAGCTGAGGAATGGTCGAACAAATGGATGTTAGAGTTTAACCCAAGCAAATGTAATGTAATGAAGATAGGTGTAGGGAGCAGGAGACAAGATACAAGGTATCATTTGGGAGATGAAATACTTCCAGAGAGAGAGAGAGACCGAGACAGAGACCTGGGGGATGATATCACGCCAGACATGTCCCTTGAAGCTCATATCAAGAGGATAACATCAACGGCATATGCCAGGTTGGCTAACACAAGAACGGCCTATAGAAACTTGTGCAAGGAGTCTTTCAGAACATTATATATCACATACGTCAGACCAATCCTGGAGTATGGGGTTCCAGCATGGAGTCCATATCTAGTCAAGCATAAGACTAAACTGGAAAAGGTTCAAAGTTCAGGTACTAGTCTGGTGACAAACCTGAGGGGTATGAGCTATGCGGAGAGACTACGGGAATTAAACCTCGCGTCACTGGGAGACATAAGAGTTAGAGGGGACATGATCACCACATACAAGATTCTCAGAGGAATTGATAGGGTAGATAGACACTTCTTAACACAAGGGGCACACTCACCAGGGGAACACATGTGGAAGCTGAGTGCCCAAATGAGCCATAGAGATGTTAGAAAGAATTTTTTTCAGTGTCAGGGTAGTAGACAAATGGAATGCATTAGGCAGTGATGTGGTGGAGGCTGACTCCATACACATCTTAAAGTGTAGATATGATAGTCCAGTAGGCTCAAGAACCTGTACATTAGTTGATTGACCGTTGAGAGGCGGGACCAAAGAGCCAGAGCTCAACCCCTACAAGCACAACTACGTAAGTACACACACACACTTTATCCTGCTCCCCCAAAAGATCAGATCAGATTTATCCAGATCTCCCCAAAATAAGAACTAGGAAAAAAAGGCTGGCATACCGAAAGGGGAATTATGAGATGAGAATTTCCCTAAGGGAAATGCCTTGGGACACAGATCAGAGCTAGGTCTGTACAAGATATGGACTGTCTTCCAAAAGTGTCAGGAGGCAGTAAACAGGTTTATCCCGGCCCAAAAGGAAAAATCAGAGAAGCAAAAGAAGAATCCGTGGAAGGGCGTGTATGGAATCAAAGGAACTGAACAAAAGGGCATGGAGGTACTTCCAGAATAACAGAAAACCAGAAAGCAGAGAGAGATAGCAGAGAACCAGGAATGAGTATGTTAGGGTAAGAAGAGAAGCAAAGAAAAGTTATGAAAATGATATTGCAAACAAAGCCAAGACCGAACCAAAGCTACTGCAGTCACATCAGGAGGAAAACGGTGAAAGAACAGGTAATTAAGCAAAAGAACAGCTAATGACAAAGGTGTGTAAGAAGAACTCAGCAAGAGGTTCCAGGAGGTCTTCACAATAGAACAAGGTGAGGTCACTGCACTAGGAGAGAGGGAAGTAAACCAGGTGGCCTTTGATGGGCTCGAAATTACGAGAGATGAGGTCAAGAGACACTTGCTGGATCTGATGTTAGAAAGGCTGTTGATCCAGACGGTATCTCGCCATGTGTACTGAAAGAGTGTGCAGAGGCACTTTGCTTGCCACTCTCCACAGTGTATAGTAGATCACTGGAGGCGATCGAGAGAACTACCAGAAATATGGAAGACTGCGAATGTTGTCCCAATATACCCCCCTCACTGTCTGGCTCGTTGTCGCCGTGAGTGGGCTTGGTGGGCAGCTGCTGGAGTGTGATGCTCCATGGGTCAGTCCTCTGATTTTGCAGCCTTATACTCCTGCTGCTGCCTTTACCAATTTTGCCAGACCCCTTTTCCTTGTTTCATTTTTCTCCCCCCCCCCCCCTCTTCTCCTATCAAATTGTCATTTCCTGCCGACCATTTGCCTGTTTTGATTATTCTTTCGACCTTCTTTTGTTTTGACGCCCGGGTGTTTGAGGAGGCATACTCTTGCACCCATAGAACTGTAGTACCCAATGTCTCGAGCGAGGGGGACCCTTTTATTGTCAATCCTCCTTTCGTCACTGAACCCGCTCTCGACGGACTCACGGTTCTTAAGGTGGCGTTTGTGGGGCGTATACTCACGACGCACCTCTGGGAGGCCCTGGCAAGATCGGCGATAGCTTCTTGTTGGGTGTCCTGCCTCTAATTGTGGCTCCATGGTGGGTGTGGGGGCACATTCGTGAATGAAAGTTTTCCCTCGTTTTCATGGCTGATAATGTTTCCCTTGTACTTTCTCAGGCTCGTGGGGTGGGCGACCAAGCCCCGAGTCTGACTGTGTTGGAAGACCAGGCCCTGTCGCCCCTGCTGCATTTAGCCCCGACGACCTGACTACTCCCCTCAGCTCCCCTCCCACCTCTGCGGTAGGGTCGAGTCCCCAGCCCCCAGTGGTGACCACCTCGTCCTCTGGCACGGCATCGTCTCTCATTGTGACTACTGCGCCTTTTACCCCCATGAACTCCCGGGGTTCTCAACGCCGTTCCCGCCACGGCCGCACTCGTACAATCCCTTCCCGTAATAGTACTTACAATGCCTTGTTTGGTCCCGCTACGTGGGCTAAATACTTTGATCTCCACCATCTGGATTCTACTCCTCCTGAAGATTTCTCCCGCCATAAACACCTTGTTGATTCAGTAGATGCCTCGGTTACTTTTAACTCCACCAGTTACGGTTCGCATGTCGTCGCTGCTGCTGCTCTCAGGATGCAGCTACTCGCTTAGCCGCTTTGTCCTGCATTGGAGAGACCCCTGTTTGGGTCTCCAAGTACGCTCGGTTAAATGCCAGTGTTGGCACTGTTCTCCTCCCACATGGTGTTCGGGACCTCAAAGATTGCCATGAGGATATTAAACATATCCTCGAAGCTCAAGGTCATTCTGTCCTCCAGGTGGACACGTTTACTCGACCCCCCTCGTGGTCGTCGCCGCCAGCCCCGTCGAGTTGTAAAAATCACCTTGATAGTAGGGCCCTTCCGCCCTCCATTATTTTTGCTGGTGCCAGATGCTCCGTTCAGGAGTACATTCCCTCTCCTGGACTTTGCAATAAGTGTTGGAAGTTCGGGCACGGTGTCCTCAAATGAACCAGTACTGTGTGTCTGTGCCCCTTGTGTGGGGACAATAATCACTCTAAGTCTGAGTGCACTTCTCCCCAGACTCGCTGCGTCAATTGTGGTGAAGCCCACCTACCTTCTCTCGCTCGTGTATGCACTACAAACTCGAGGAAGCCGTCCTCAACTTGAAGCACAGTGATCGTCTGTCTTTTCCTGAAGTGAGACACAAAGTTCGTCGTCTGACCCCTTTCGCGGGCGTCTCCTGCGCTCGCATGTTGCGTTCTACCTCTCCTCGTCCTTCCCGTCTTCCTCAGTCTCTCTACCGTTTCCAGGCCTTAAACCCGACCACACCCACCACCTCCTCCCCTATTCCTTTGCCTCCTGTCCCAGATGGTCTCTCCCAGTTCTCCATCTGGGATTTCCCCCTTCCTACCCAGTCCGCCATATCTCCTTTGTCTTCTTCCCCATCTCCCCCCCACTCTTTTTTCCCGACCCTCCCCAGTCTCTTGACCCTCCACGCCGCCTGTCTGTCCAGGCTGATATCCATCATCCTCCCAGCAATCTTCGTGTTGTTCGCTCTCGTTCCTCTTCTGCTGAGACCATTGAGTCTGTCGCCCGGTACGTTGTTACTGGAATGCCTGTCTCTTCGAGTCAGAAACGTAAGCCTGGCTCCTCTCCTTCCTCTCCGGCAAGTAAGAAGGTTTCGCTTTCTTCCTCGCTCCTTCCCTCTGATTCTGTCACTACATCCCCTCCCATTTCAGTAGTCGAACCCCCTGTCTCTGATATGGAGGTTTCTTCCGCCCCCGATTCCCTCTCTGTTGCTGCCCTTCCTGAGGTGCACTCCCTGATTTCTGCCCCCATCCTCCAAGTGTCCTTGCCTGCCCCTCTCGGTTGTCTCCTCCTCCTCCGGACCTATCAGTTCGCCTCTGGTCTGTTCTCTCGCTCCCTTCCCTCTCTCCTTACTAAGTTTACCCATGCCCCCTAACCCTGATTTTGCTGACCCTGATCCAGACCCTGATCCTGACCCTGATCCTGAGATTCTTTAATAAACTGTGTTCCTCTTTACCTTTATTTCTTTCTGTTCTCTGTTACTGTCCTTTCTCTTTATAATGTCTATTCTTCAGTGGAATATTCGTGGATTTTATGCCAACTTCCATGAACTCCAACTTCTAATTACACAGTTTACACCACTTTGTGTTTGTCTCCAGGAACCAATGCTTGGTGCTCGTCCTGGTCACTTTCGTGGTTATTCCTTTATTTCTCCCCCCCCCCCCGCTCTTGCTGGGGCCCATAACTCTACTGCTCTCTTAATTCGTTCTGATATTCCCTTCGTCCCCCTACTTCTTCCGTCCCCTATCCATTGTTCTGCTGCCTGTGTTTTTGTGGTAAATGGTATACAGTGTTTCATTTACCTCCCTCCAAATGTCCCTCTTTCTTCCTGATCTTAAGCACCTCCTGGACTCTTGCCAGAGCCGGTGCTCCTTTTGGGTGAGTTCAACTGTCGACATTCCCTCTGGGGTGATGTTCTGACAAACACTCGAGGCAGTCTTCTCGAACCGTTCGTCCTCGCTTCTTCTTCTCTTCTGAATTCTGGTGAGCCCACTCATGTGGACTCACGAACTCGCACCCTTTCCTGTCTTGATCTTTCTCTCTGCTCGTCGTCCCTTTACTTATATTTCATGTGGCAGGTTCTTGATGACCTCCATAACAGTGATCATTTCCCCATCCTCGTTTCCTTTTTCTCTTTCCACCCTCCCCTCTCCTTCCCTAGGTGGCAGTTTGCCAAGGCTGACTGGTGCCTATTCACCCTCCGTGCTACTCTCTCTGACCTTTCTTCTCTGCCTCTTCCTCGCGCCCTCCTCCTTTTTTATGACACAGACTTCAATGCTGCCCTCAGGTCTATCCCTCGCTCTTCCTCCCGGGGCACACGGAAGAGTGTTCCGTTCCTTGGTAGAATGCGGACTGTGCTCAGGCTGTCCGCTGTAAGCGTGCAGCCTGGAAAAAACACCGCCGCCGGCAGACGGCTGATTCTTTTATTCTGTTTCAGAAGGCAAGTGCGGTGGCACGAAGAACCATCAGTACTGCTAAACGTGAGAGTTGGAATTCTTATGTTTCCACCATTACATCCATACTCTTCTACCGCAGATCTGGAAGAAGATCCGCAAGATTACGGGCAAGTTCGTTCCAGATGTCTCGCCGGTTCTCCACCTCCATGGGACTCTTGTGGTGGATCCAGTGAAGGTCGCGGCCGAACTGGGTTCCCACTTTTCTTCTGTTAGCTCTGGTTCTCATCTTCCTCAATCCTTCCTTCTTTGTAAGCCTGTTCTTGAATCTTATCCTTTAGATTTCCACACTCGTCCCGCCTTCCCTATAACATCTTTCTCTCTTTCTGAACTTCAGTCTGCCCTGGCCCTCTGCGGATCTACGACAGCGGGCTCAAATGACGTTCGTTATGAGATGCTTCGCCATCTCCCTCCGTGCACGTTTCAGTATTTACTGAATCTGTATAACCAGGTCTGGGAGTAGTCGTCCGTCCCTGAGGACTGGCTCGATGCCGTTGTATTCCCTATCCGGAAACCAGGGGTCTCTCAGTACGTCCCCTAAGGACTTCCGCCCTATTGCTCTCACGGGTTGTTTGCAAGCTGTTTGAGCGTATGGTAAACGTCCGTCGGATGTGGTTTTTGGAACACCATCACCACCTCTCTCCTTCTCAATTTAGTTTTCGCAAGTGCCGCAGCACGACTGATGTCCTGGTGAACTTGGAGGTCTATATTTGTACTGCTTTTGCTGCGAAGACCTCCGTTGTTGCTGTCCTTTTTGACCTGGAAAAGGCTTATGACACGACTTGGAGATACCATATTCTGTCCCAACTTCGTTCTTTTGGCCTTCGTGGTAATCTCGCTCTTTTCCTTCAAAGCTTTCTCTCTTGTCGTACCTTTCGAGTCAGGCTTGGTGCCACTCTCTCTGCCTCTTTTCGGCAGTATGAAGGTGTGCCCCAAGGTAGTGTTCTTAGTACTATTTTTCTGGTTGTCCTCAATGGTCTCCTTTCCTCCATTCCTTCTGGCATCTTCTCCTCTCTTTATGTTGATGATCTTACTCTTTGCTGTCGAGGTGATGATTCGCCTCTCCTTCAACGGCGGCTTCAACTTGCGATTGATGCCGTGTCATCTTGGACCACCAATCATGGCTTCAAGTTCTCTACTACTAAGACTTGTGCCATGACTTTTACTCGGAAGCGGGTCGTTTTTCGTCCCTCTTCGTCACTTTATGGTCATCCCCTTGAGTACAAAGATTCCACGAAGCTTTTGGGGTTATTCTTTGACACTCGTTTGTCTTGGTCGCCCCATGTCTCTTACCTCCGTGTTGAATGCTCTAAGGCCCTTAACCTACTTAAGGTTTTGTCCCATACTTCTTGGGGAGCGGATAGGCGCACGCTCCTCTATTTGCATTCCTCTCTCGTCCTGTCTTAGCTCGATTATGGTTGCCCTGCATACTCTTCTGTTTCTCCTACTCTTCGCTGTCTTGATCCTTTGCACCATACAGGGTTGCGCCTCAGGTCTGGTGCTTTTCGTTCAACTCCTACCCTCAGCTTGTACGCTGACACTGGCTTTGTCTCTCCAGGATCGCCGTGATCGCTACAGTCTCGCTATCTTGCGCGATCCTTACAGCATCCTCACTCTCGCCTCTATCGTGCTTTGACTTTTACCCCTCCTGTAGTTCCTGTTCTTCTTCACCACCTTCCTCTTTCTGTCCGTTTGTCTCGCTTACAAGATTCTCTTTCGGTTTGTATTACTAATGTTTCTCCTCGTATTGTTCCCTCCTTGCCCCCGAGGAGGGTCCCCCTTCCCAAATTTTGTACTTCTCTGACCGCATCACTAAAGCTTTTACCCCTCCTACAGTTCTGAAACGCCTCTTCCTTGAGCACTTTTCTTCTCACTCCCACTCCGTTCCCATCTTCACCGACGGGTCAAGTCTGCTGACGGTGTGGGCTCTGTTTTTTTTTCTGACCACACTTATATGTGTCACCTTCCTCCGGAGGCTAGCATCTTCACAGCAGAACTCTCTGCTATTCTCTATGCTCTTCGTCTCCTGCTTTCCCGGGGGCAATCCTCCTTCGTGTTAGTAGTTGACTCTCATAGTGCCCTCATGGCTTTAGGGTCCTTTAATCCAGTCTACCCTGTGGTCATCGAGACTCAACATTGGCTGTTTCTTATCTCCAGTAAATTTAAGTCGGTTGTGTTTTGCTGGGTTCCCAGCCATGTTGGTGTTTCTTTAAATGAGCGTGCGGATGCTGCTGCTAAGGACGCTATCCGCACTTGTCCCATCTCCCATAAAGGTGTTCCTTATTCCGACTTTTACCCAGTTATTCAAGCCTCCATCCTTGCCTGATGGCAGAGTTATTGGTCTTCTGTTATTGGTAACAAACTGTGTACCCTTAAGAGTTGTGTGTCCAGGGGCCTTCCTCTTGAGGCTTCAAGATGACCTATAAAAGCTGAGGGAATGGTCGAACAAATGGTTGTTAGTTAAACCAAAGAAATGTAATGTAATGAAGATAGGTGTAGGGAACAGGTGGCCAGATACCAAGGTATCCTCGAAGTGGAAATTCAAGAGTCGGAGAGAAAAAGACCTGGGGAGTTGATATCACGCCAGACCTGTCCCCAGCAGCCCATATCGAGAGGATAACATCAGTAGCATATGCCAGGATAGCCAACATAAGAACAGCATTTAGAAACTTGTATAAGGAATCATTCAGAACTTTGTATACCACATATGTCAGGCCAATCCTGGAATATGCAGCCCCAGCATTTAGTCCATATCTAGTCATGGATAAGACTAAACTGGAAAACGTTCAAAGGATTGCAACCAAACTAGTATCCGAGGTGAGAGGTATGAGCCACGAGGAGAGACTACGGGAATTAAACCTCACATCGCTGGAAGACAGAAGAGTTAGGGGGGGACATGATCACCATATTAAAGATTACCAAGGGAATTGATAGGGTAGACAAAGACAGGCTATTTAACACAAGGGGCACGCGCACTAGAGGACACAGGTGGAAACCGAGTGCCCAAATGAGCCACAGAGATATTAGAAAAAAAATTCAGTGTAAGAGTGGTTGACAAATGGAATGCATTAGGAAGTGATGTGGTGGAGGCTGACTCCATACACAGTTTCAAGTGTAGATATGATAGAGCCCAATAGGCTCAGGATCCTGTACACCTGTTGATTGACGGTTGAGAGGCGGACCAAAGAGCCAGAGCTCAATTCAGAGAGCTTGCCAGAGCAATCACAATTAGGGGAATTAGTTGAGTACATACATACATATATATCTGCTGAAGACGGGTGCAAGTTCCTGATTAAAATGGACTTAATCATATTATTTTTTAACCACTAGATTAATATTCAGGTGCTCAAGAACTGGGAAATGTTTAGCTCGTTGTTTAGAGTAACACAAGCGAATCTCTAATTTCCGGTTTAGCTTTGGGAGGTATGATAGCAGTGTTGGAAACATCTAACACCTTATTACTAATATTCAGTACCTTAAACTATTCTTGTACTGTGTAATATAACACTATTAAACAGTAGAGTAGGGAAATTAACATCATTTAATTAACTCATAATAACGCCTCATTTTCCCAGAAATTCTAGTAAAGTGTTGCATTAGATCACACGACAAAAGGGAAAATATTTACATTCATGAGAATTATATTAAATTCTCCTTATTTCACATTCTTTGAGTATTATTATTTAATAACTACTCCCTCCCCATCCGGCCCGTTGGCGTCGTGAGGGGGCTTCGTGGTCGACTGCCGGAGTGTGATGCTCCGTGGGACAGTCCTCTGTCCTTTTATGGCCTTGCACTCCTGCTGCTGTTTTCTCTAATTATGCCGGATCGCTTTTCCTTTTCATTATGTTTCATTTTTCTCCCCCCTCTTCTCCTATCTGCTTGTCGTTTCCTGCCGATTTTGCTTGTTTTGGATTATTTCTTTGGACTTCTTCATTTTGACGCCCAGGTGCTTGGGGAGGCATACTCTTGCACCCGTAGAACTGTTGAACCCGACGTCTCGAGCGAGGGGAACCTTTTATTGTCAATCCCCCTTTCGTCGCTGAACCCGATCTCGACGAACTGACGGTTCTTAAGGTGGCGTTTGTGGGGCGTATACTCACGACGCACCCCTAGGGGGCCCCGGCATGATCGGCGATAGCTTCCTGTTGGGTGTCCTGCCTTAATTGTGGCTCCATGGTGGGTATGGGGGCACATTCGTGGGTGAATTTCTTTCTCTTCGTCTCTGTCGATGAATGTTTCCGTTTACCCTCTCAGGCTCGTGGGGTGGGCGACCAAGCCCCTGAGTCGGCCTGTATTGGAAGACCAGGCTCTGTAGCTCCCGCTGCGTTGGGCCCCCCTTGCTCCTCCTTTGACCATCCTGACTTCTTCCCCCAGCTCCCCTCCCTCCTCTGTGGTTGGGTCGAGCCTCCAGCCCCAGTGGTGACCACTTCGTCCCCTGGTGCGGCTAAGTCTCTCGTTGTGATTACTGCGCCTTTTGACCCCTCTCTCTCTGGGGGTTCTCAACGCCGTTCGCGCCCCAGCCGCACTCGTTTGATTCCTTCCTGTGCTGACGAGTATCAGGCCTTGTTTGGTCCTGCTTCATGGGCCAAATACTTTGATCTCCTCCCTCTTGATTCTGCGCCTCCTGACGATTTCTCTCTCCATCGGCATCTTGTAGATTCCATGGATGCGTCTAACTTTCAACCCCACTCGTCTCGGTACACGTGTCGTTGCTGCTCCTTCTCAGGATGCAGCTTCCCGCTTGGCTGCCTTATCTTGCCTTGGCGAGATCCCTGTTCGGGTCTCCAAGAACGTTCAGATGAATGCCAGTGTTGTCACTATTCTCCTCCCACCCCATGTTGCAACTGGTGTTCGGAATCTGCAGGATTGCCACAATGATATTCGGCATATCCTTGATGCCCAAGGAAATTCTGTCCTCCAGGTTGACTCGTTTACTCGTCCCCCTCGTGGTCGTCGCCGTCAACCCCTTCGCGTTGTGAAGATCACCTTTGATGGTAGGACCCTTCTATCCTCTGTCATTCTTGCTGGTGCTAGGTGCTCTGTCTAGGAGAATATTCCTTCTCCTCGACTTTGTAACAAGTGCTGGAAGTTTGGGCATGGTGCCCTCCGCTGCTCTGGGACTGTCTCTCTCTGTCCATTGTGTGGGGGTGAAGGTCACTCTAAGTCGGAGTGCACTTCTCCCCAAGCTCGCTGCCTCAACTGCGGTGAGGCCCTTCCTACCTTCTCCCATGCCTGTGTCCATTACAAGCTTGAGGCAGCCGTCCTCAACCTGAAGCACCGGGAGCGTTTATCTTTTCCTGAGGCGAGGCGCCAGTTTCGCCGGCTCCCGCCTTATACTAACGTCTCTTATGCTCGCGTGTTGCGCTCTTCCTCTCCTCGTCCTTCCCTCCCTCCTCAGACTCACAACCGTTTCCGGGCCTTGGACCCTGATATGCCCACTGCCCCCTCCTCTGTTCCTTTGCGTTCTGTCCCGAGGGGTCCCCCTCCTGGTCCTCTGTCTGGGGTTCCCCTTCTTTCTACCCGATCTGTCATGTCTCCTGTGTCTTCTTCCTCGTGTCCCTCCGATCCTCCTTCCCATCCTCTTCCTCCATCTATCGGCTCTCCCCGCCGCCTGTCGGTGCAGGCGGATGTCCATCGCTCTCCTAACGGCCGTCGTGTGTGCTCTCGTTCAGCTTCTCCTGTTGAGACACTGGAATCCGTTGCCCGATACATAGTTACTGGGACACCAGTCTCTTTAAGTCAGAAGCATAAACCTGGCTCCTCTCCTCCTCCCTGGCGGGTAAGAAGGCTTCGCTTTCTTCCTCAGCTCCTACTCTGGCTCTGTTGCTCCTTCCCCTCCCATTTCAGTGATTGCGTCCCCCTGTTCCTGCTATGGAGGTTTCTTTGGCCCCTGCTTCCCTTTCGGTTGCTGCTCTTGCTGAGGTGCGCTCCCCTCTTTCTACTCCCCTCTTCCTGCTGCTGTCCTTGACTGCTCCTCTCCGTTGTCTCCCACTCTCCTCCTCCTCCTCCTCCTCCTCCGGACCCCGCCCGTCCACCTCTGACTGTTCTCCCGTTTCCTTCCCTCCGTCTTTGCTCAGTTTACCCATGCCCCCTAACCCTGACTTTGCTAACCCTGAACCCGACCCTGATATTCTTGAACGTGCTCTGTTGCTCTTTCGTCTTTGTTTCTTCCTTGTTCTCTGTTTTTGTCCTTTCTCTTCTCGTCGTTGTCCATTCTTCAATGGAACGTTATTACGCCAATTTCCTCGAACTCCACCTTCTGATTTCGTGGTTTTCGCCCCTTTGTGTCTGTCTCCAGGAGCCGATGCTTGGTGCTCGTCCTGGTCGTTTTCGTGGCTATTCCTTTCTCTCCCCCCCCCCCAGCTGTTGCTGGGGCTTCTAATTCTTCTGCTCTCTTGATTCGTGCTGATGTTCCCTTTGTTCCTTTACTTTTTCCTTCGCCTCTCCATTGTTCTGCTGCTCGTATCTTTGTGGGGAAATGGTACACAGTTTGTTCTATTTATCTCCCCCCGAGTGTCCCGCTTTCTCTTCCTGATTTCAAACTCCTCCTAGACTCCTTGCCGGAGCCTGTGCTCCTGCTGGGTGACTTCAATTGTCGTCATTCTCTTTGGGGTGACGTTCTGACGAATACCCGGGGTCGCCTTCTTGAGCCGTTTCTCCTCTCTTCTTCTCTGTCTCTTCTGAATTCTAGTGAGCCCACTCATTTGGACTCTCGGACTAGCACCCTTTCTTGTCTTGATCTTTCTCTCTGCTCTTCTTCTCTTTACTTAGATTTCACGTGGCAGGTTCTTGATGACCTCCATGGAATTGATCATTTCCAAATCCTTGTTTCCTTTTCTCTTTTCGTCCTTCCCTCTCTTTCCCTAGGTGGCAGTTTGCTAAGGCGGACTGGACCCTATTTACCCTCAGTGCTGCTCTCTCTGGCCTCTCCCTTCTGCCTCTCTCTCGCGCTCTCCTCCTTTTTCATGACACTGTCTTCAACGCTGCCCTCTGCTCTATTCCTCGCTCTTCCTCTCGGGGTCCACGGAAGTGCATTCCCTGGTGGAATGCGGACTGTGCTCGGGCTGTCCGCTGTAAGCGTGCAGCCTGGAAGAGGCACCGCCGTAGGCAGACGACCGATTCTTTTCTTTTCTTTCGGATAGCGAGTGCGGTGGCCCGTAGGGCCATCCGTACGGCTAAACGTGAATGTTGGGCATCTTATGTCTCAACAATTACGTCCGAAACTCCTCTGGCCCAGATCTGGAAGCGTATGCGCAAGATAGCGTAAAGTTCGTTCCCGATGTTTCACCGGTCCTTCACCTCCATGATACTCTTGTGGCGGACCCGTTGCAGGTCGCTTCCGTACTGGGTTCCCACTTTTCTTCTGTTAGCTCTGGTCTTCATCTTCCCCAATCTTTCCTTCTTCGTAAACCTGTCCTTGAGTCTCATCCTTTAGATTTCTGCACTCGTCTTCAGCTTCGCTATAATGATCCCTTCTCTCTCTCTGAACTTCGTTCTGCCCTGGCCCTCTGCGGTTCTATGGCGGTGGGCTCCGATGGTATTCATTATGAGATGCTTCGCCATCTCCCTCCGTGCACGTCTCAGTATTTACTGAGTCTGTATAATCGGATCTGGGAGTCGTCGTCAGTCCCTGAGGACTGGCTCGATGCCGTTGTCCTCCCTGTTCGCAAACTGGGGTTCTGGGTACTTCCCCTAAGACTTTCGCCCTTGCCCTCACAAGTTGTGTCTGCAAACTCTTTGAACGTATGGTTAACGTTCGTCTGATGTGGTTCCTGGAACACCATCACCTCCTCTCCCCTTCTCAATTTGGTTTCCGCAAGTGCCGCAGCACGACAGATGTCCTGGTGAACTTGGAGGTCTATATTCGTACTGCTTTTGCTGTGAAGACCTCCGTTGTTGCCGTCCTTTTTGACCTGGAAAAGGCTTACGACACCACTTGGCGGTATCATATTCTATCTCAACTTCATTCTTTTGGCCTTCGTGGTCGTCTCCCTCTCTTTCTCCGCAGCTTCCTCTCTCGTCGTTCCTTTCGGGTGCGCCTTGGTACCGCTCTCTCTGCCTCTTTTCAGCAATACGAAGGTGTGCCCCAGGGTAGTGTTCTGAGCTCTACTCTTTTTCTGGTTGCCCTCATAGGTCTTCTTTCCTCTCTTCCTTCAGGTGTCTTCTCCGCTATGTCGATGATCTTACCCTTTGCTGTCAGGGTGATGATTCGCCTCTCCTTCAGCGCTGGCTTCAACTTGCAATTGATGCCGTGTCATCTTGGGCCACCGATCATGGCTTCAAGTTCTCTACTTCTAAGACTTGTGCCATGACTTTTACGCGGAAACGGGTCGTTCTTCGTCCCTCTTTGTCACTTTGTGGTCATCCCCTTAAGTACAAAGATTCCGCGAAGATTTTGGGGTTATTCCTTGACACTCGTTTGTCTTGGTCTCCCCATATCTCTTACCTCCGTGTTGAGTGCTCTAAGGCCCTTACCCTCCTTCGGGTCTTGTCCCATACTTCTTGGGGGGCAGATAGGCGCACTCTCCTTGCTTTACATTCCTCTCTCGTCCTGTCTAAGCTCGATTATGGTTGCCCTGCTTACTCGTCTGCTTGTCCTTCTACTCTTCGCCGTCTTGATGCTTTGCACCATACTGGGTTGCGCCTCAGTTCTGGTGCCTTTCGTTCGACTCCCGTCCTTAGCTTGTATGTTGACACTGGCTTCCTGTCTCTCCAAGACCGCCGTAATCGCTACTGTCTTCGCTATCATGCGCGGTCCTTGCAACATCTTTCCTCTCGCCTCTGTCGTGCTTTAACTTTTACCCCTCCTGCGGTTCCTGTTCCTCTTCACCGCCTCCCTCTTTCTGTCCGGTTATCTCGTGTAAAAGGACTCTCTTTCCGTTCGTATTTCTAATGTGTCTCCTCGTGTTGTTCCTTCTTTGCCCCCGTGGAGAGTCCCTCTTCCGCGGTTTTGTACATCCTTGACCCGTATCGCTAAAGCTTTTACCCCTCCTACAGTTCTAAAACGCCTTTTCCTTGAGCACTTTTCTTCACACTCCCGCTCCGTTTCTGTCTTCACCGATGGGTCTAAGTCTGCGGACGGTGTTGGCTACTGTTGTTTTTCCTGATCGCACTTATGTGTCGCTTACCTCCGGGACTAGCATCTTTACAACGGAGCTTTATGCTATTCTCTATGCTCTTCGTCTCCTGCTTTCTCGTTGTCAGTCTTCCTTTGTAGTTGTTGTTGACTCTCGTAGTGCCCTCATGGCTCTCAGGTCCTTTAATTCGGTTCAACCAGTAGTGTCGAGATCCAGCATTGGCTGTTTCTTGTTCACAGAAATTTAAGTCGGTTGAGTTTTGTTGGGTTCCCAGCCATATTGGTGTGTCTTTAAATGAGCATGTGGATGCTGCCGCCAAGGAAGCTGTCCGCTCTTGTCCCATCTCTCATTAAGGTATTCCGTATTCCGACTTTTACCCGGTTATCCATTCCTCCGTCCTTACCCGTTGGCAGGCTTCTTGGTTGTCTGTTACTGGTAACAAACTACGTACTCTTAAATGTTGTGTTTCCTCGTGGCCGTCCTCCTTCCACCGTAACCAGCGGTGGAAAACAGCTCTGGCGAGGTTGCGTATTGGCCATACTCGTTTAACCCATGGTCACTTGATGGAGCGCCGCCCTGCTCCTTATTGTCCTAGTTGCATTGTCCCTCTAACGGTCGTGCATGTCCTTCTTGAATGTCCTGACTTCCAGGACGAGCGTGTGTCTTGCTTTCCGACCGCCCCTCGCGGTCACTTGTCCCTCAATAGAATTCTTGGCGACTCGGATACTTTTGATATTGTTCGCCTTATGCGTTTTTGTTCTCGTATTGGCATCCTGGGTGATATTTAGCGCCCTCTGATTATTTTGCTTATTTGATGGTGCAACATAGCCTTCCCGGTTTGGTGCCTTCTTTTGATAATTACTTACTTATTAAACAGTTCACAAGTATGAAAACTTCCCAATCAACTGTTGTTATTGTTATAAACAGCCTCTTGGCGCTTCGGGGCTCATTAACTGTTTAATAATTGTAAACAAAGCACCCAAAGATTGAGAAGATGTACACGTTCGTAAGTGCTTGCGTAACTGCTTGGTGAATCTGGCACCAGGTCTGCCAAATTTGAAATTCCCAAAGAACCCCTAAATATATGAAACAGATGTGAGAAAAATCTGGCGCCTTAAGTTTCTCTCAAATAACTTTTTCGTGTCTTAAGGTAATTTCCTCATGATCACTGTTACATATCTTCTTTTAAAATGCTACTTATCAGTGTCTCCCTGTTACTCAAGTCAATGTTT
>NC_091161.1:30365073-30382076 GCF_040958095.1 Procambarus clarkii | reverse complement strand
CCCCAATTATCTAACCCATACAAATGAGTCGCCCCACTCCTGCAGAACATGCAATAACTAATAGCGTGCAGCCACCTTCCTCTTCGCTAATGCAATGAACAACCTCTTACACTCGCCCTTACACCAATCACCCTAGTCCAAAAGACAATGATACCAATGTTTTCGGGAGACCAACACCGTTCCACTCATCGTTCCACTCGCACCTGGCTGAGCCCTAACCTTAACCAGCACCATACAATGGTCCGAGAAAGCAACTGGTACTGTCCAAACAGATACCACTGACCTTATCTCGTGTGTTTGTTCACTTATGAACGTAAAACCTATTGAGAAGAGAACACTAACCAGAAGACAAAATCGTTAATGCCAATGCACCCCTCCCCCCCCCCCCGAATCACATCGCATCCCGAAAACCAAAACACTGAAGAGCCTCAATCACCGCAGGGGACACATTTGCAGGCAAGAGACTGCTACTGTCCCATGCCGACGTGACACTTAAATTCCCCGTAAGACACCATGGCACGTGTAGCATGTCTCAAAAAAAAATTTAAACTTTATCTGCAAAAAAAAAATCCTCATGTTCCCGCTGCCTAGTCACCTCTGAGGGTGCGTAAATGAAAATAAAGGAATCGCCACCTTCATAAGAGATCTTGACCAACAAAATCCTGCCATCCTAGTCATTTCCGTGTGCAACACCGAACCAGGCGCCTGCTTGGAAAGAAGGATCATCGTACCCCTTTCAACATTTGTACCAGATTTAACAAAACTAAATAATACTCCTCCAACCAATGCAACAAAGCCACACACCGAACATCCGCACATGTCTGGGGTCTCTACGGAGTATTAGGGATGTAATTTTGGAGATGAATATCGCCTCTGCGATTAGATTAATGAAGCGGTGTAGCTAATGAATTAATGTATGTTATGATATGTAATGAACAATGTATGTTAAAGTATAAGTGAGCATATATGAGTATCTTATGTTCTGATCTTTGAGTATGTTATTCCCAAATGTATTGCTTTGAATTTGCATGAGACAATTCACACCACCATGGAAGGATTGTAATGTAGATGTAGTAATTATTCCCCTGCAAAAGAACAAAGTATGTACGAGATAGCAGAGCTGAGAGCAACATATAACTGTGTAATTAGAGAATTACCTACAAAAACACATATATATTGCGATGGATTAGTAGCTAGGGATCACTAGCAAAAACTGCCACTGCTCTACCTGTTGTTAAGGTTAACATACCTCAAGTTTTGCAGATTAAGAAGCAAATAAAAAAACAATATTCCCATCACGTCACCACAGAGCCAAAGTAGCAGAAGGAAGACTCACTGTGATATAATACGAACAAGACACTGTGCATCCCCCTCTTTCAAACCTGGCAAAGAAAGAGACATTGTATTAGCCATACACAGACTGACTTGGTTACAAGTGCTGCTGAGAGGTACTAAACTCAATAGTTAAAGCGTGTCATATCTATGGGACAGAGGCAGGGACACCACTATTGCATTACTTATTGAAATGTGAAGCAACTGAAGCCCAGTGCACCAAACTTAACATTAATCCAATGAGAGCAGCTGCATTAGACTCAAAATTCACAGCGACTACAATGCAGTTGAATAATGGGACACTAGTTAACACTATACATCTATATTTGCCACCAAGGTAATGTTATCAAAACATGACTAAAACCAGTGCACTAAAACATAAGCAGTAAAAAAAATGAAAAGGAGGAAACCACACCTCCATTTAAAACTTTGACACACATCACAGTAACAAGGTTATTGTGAATAACTGATCTCAATTACAGGCTCACTATAGCCTGTGCTACATGGACATTTAGTTCTGAGTAGCTAAATCTAAAACAACGGCAACAACAGCTAAGGATGTGGAAAGGCAGGATGCAGTTTTTATTAGGGAGTACACATCGGCACTGTATATACTGTTATTGAACACTGCTTAACTGACAATGTCTCTTCAATGCAGGCTGAACTTAAAACTGAATTAGCAGGATTACAGGAAGTAGTCAAATGTAGTAAAAAAAAATTTCATATGTAGACAGTAGAGGAGCGTTAGTCTTTAAATAGCAGACGAGCAGTATACCAGAATATTGTAATAGTGTATAGAGAATGTAAAGTCTTTAGAAAAAATGGTTATAATATAAGATTTACATGACTCCCTTCACATATGGAAATATTGGTGAACGAGGCAGTTGATGTGATAGCGAAGAGAGCCTCAGAAAAACTCTTGTCCATGTTGTATGTCATAAAACTTTGAAACGGTCATGAATCAAGATGATCCAAGAGGATGAATAAAAAGTAAAGGGAACGGCTATTGTGGACAGCAGTAACACACTTAAGCATTATGCGTCCTTCACTTATGATAGAAGAAAGTCTTTGAAAGGATTCACTTTACATAAGATTAAGAGTAGGATACAAATGTGTTTTGTATTACGGTTTTGTCAGTGAAATAGATAAGGAGTGTAAATTATGTAGTATGCCACACGCCCATACCTTAGATCATTATGTATTAGTGTCAAATGATAACTAAATAAATAAGGAAATAAGTAGTGTAGCACATCAAATTGTTTAGATGTGATAATGGTGTGATACAGAATACTTTGGATTTACAAACACTGCCCCAAGAGTGTAACACTTACATGCTGTGTTTACTTTATTAACCTGCAATGTAAAATGTGATTCTTGTATTTTGATTCGTGGATTTGTGTGCCTGTTGAGAGACTTAAAATAGAGGGTAGAAATAGCGTAAGCTACTTTATCCCTTTGAGATGTATTTTATTGTTTCTATAAACGTACTTAAACCATTTTGAGAACGCACAGTTTGAACAAAGTTTCCCCCAATTGCGTGCGTTTCTGCTCTACTATCTCAAGTCATACAACATAAAAAGCTTCAATTATTTTTCATCTTTTTTTCTTGGAACTCCCCTGTTGAACTAGGTTTTTTTTTTTGAGCATTCCTATGACGTTCAAAAAAATTGTCCTTGTTCTTGTGTTGTGCTTGAACATTTTGCAAATGTTGTCTTCAACTTTTTGGTTTCATAGAATCATTTGGCGAAGCTTCGATGCAAATAACACAGACGTCTTTTTTCTCCATTGATGATGATGGACGTGAATTCACATTAAACATGGTGTCGTAGGCTCTCTGACACACATGATAGGCTTCAATGTATCTAAAACACAAGAATAATTCACTGTATTATTAATTTATAATATAAAAAACTTTTCTGTGCAAACAGCGAGGCGGACTTTGTACACTGCTATCCAAAAGAGACTTGGGTCAAACTATCAGCCAACCAAATTAAGGGACGTCCTCTAAGTAAGGAATTATACGGCTACATTGGTAGTATTACGACAAACGCAGTCAACTGATTCCGATATTACCTGACAATTGGCTACCTGACAACGCCAGAGCGTTGTCAGGTAGCCAATAAGTGCACCGGGTTAGGGAGTTAGTCAGGTGGTGGGGGTGAGTGTCTGAGGGCTTGCCATGGCCTTGGCTGTAGTGCCATCAGTTTTGTGGAAATGTATGGAGTTAAACGGCCGTTTGAGTGCCGTAAGGTTTCTACCAACAGGGATCGCACATCTAAGCTGGTATTGTTGTGTATTACACTAGTATGGGCAATAGGCCTCTGCAGTTACCTTCATTCTTAAACACACGATGACTAATATATACAAACTCGCTTATTCATCGATTGATTGACAGTGAGTCAAGTTTTTTTTTATATCAACTGTATTTGAATGGATTTAAACCAGTTTCTCAACATGGAGTATATGACCCACATGGGGGCAAAAATGGAAACTGGGTTGTGTGATATTAGTAAGCGCCATTTTCTTTGCTCTATATGAGAGGGAGGAGGGGGTTAATTTTGACGACATTATAAAAGGTGAACCATTGGTTTGAACTTTAAATGTCATGGCTCAGTGACAAGCAGAAGTGAAATTGTTATTATCGGACAGTCAGTTGTGTCGCTGAAGCAAGTTTATATTATTTTCAACTTGATTTTGCTAAGCCAGCTAACTCTAAAACTTAACCCCCTCCACCCCCCCCCCCTGAACTAAAAAAAAATCCATGAGGGAATTACCCGTGAACTAAACAGTTTATTACACTCGATAATTTACGTTTGAGCCATACACATAATAAACGACATTTATAGGTATGAAGTAATTGTATCATGTATATATTCAAGCATTATTAATATGGATCAAAATCATTTCAAGGTGATGTAGATAGGCTTCCAAAATTATCAAACACCGGCAGATAGTTTAATACTGACAAAAGTAAGGTTATGAGGCTAGGTAATGATTATAGTCACAGGATATCAGAGGGAAGGTGATGAGATTGAGAAAGGAATCTGGTCATAATAGAGAACTATAAGCAAAAAAATCTATGCATAACTGTTTGAAATAAGGCAAAAGGACCCTGGGAATATTTCTAGAAGCGTTAGCAATAAAACACCTTGTGTTTTTCTGCAGCTGTAACTAGCTAGTTAGGCTCATTTAGATTATGATCAGTTTTGGTAGCCGTACTATAGAACGCGTCATGCATAGAATGACAATGTTAACACCACGAATTAGGAACCTTCCATGTGGAAAAAGATTGTTAAAGCTTAATTCATTATCTAGAAAGGCGAAGAGTTAGGGGTGGCCCTGATTGAAGTGTAAAGTTAAACTGTTTGAGACAAAGTACATCTTACAGGGAAGAGTTGCTTAGGGTATTTCTACCCCTTCCCCCAAGCGTACAAGCTGAAGAACGGGCATAACAAGGTTAAGGTATAAAATACATAAACACTTAATAGAATACGAAACAATGGGAAATTAGCTAAGTTTAGATTTAGGAAAGACCTGGATAAATTGGTTTGGTAACAGGGTTGTTGATTTGTGGAACAAATTACGCGGTAACATAATAGATGTAGGGTCCCTTGATTGTTTCAAGCGTAGGTTAGACGTATATGAATGACTGAATATAAATGAAAGCTGCCATGCGAGGGCCAATATCCTTGATTTTTATGTTCTTAAAGCAGACGTGGATTGTTTTACCGATCGTTTCAACCGTTAACAGGAGCTGCCCTTAATGTCCAAATATGTTTTCTACTGTTCTGATGCTAGAAAGAATAATAATGGCAAAGTTAATAATTATAATAATAATAATCACGAAATAATGGAACCAAATTAGACCATTTTCGAACTAGAAAAAATAATAAATTATGGTTTGTGAATAGGTTGTAGATTAATGATACAAACTCAGGGCAATGTTGGTTAGCAACCAAAGTGTCCTCTCGAATAATGCATCACATTTTAACGTCAAAATTCCAAACAGCAATTTAGTTCATCATTTTATGTCCGTCGTGGCAACTCTAGAGGACGGGCCGATGTAACCGGCGTGTGACTGCTGAAGTGATTCAAGTGTATGTTAGTGTTTATTATTAGTCTTAAGTACATTATAAACAAACTACCAAGACTGGATGTGTTGATCAAAGGCTGTTTCAGCGTCTATGTATTTCGTTATGTCCTCATTGTAAATATCAAATAAGACTGCTCATTAATTTTAGTTTGGTTTCATAAAAGTTGTTCTAGTGCAATGAAAATTTATTGACATGTTAAATTTAAAGAGGGCTGCAACTGGTTCAAGTTTCAGCATCGCAGCCTAAATAGAGAGGGAGAAAAAAAACATTTTTTTAACCATTTTTTAACATGTTTTAAAGTTGAAATAACAAATGCAAATATCAACCGAAATATTTCTATGATACTCGGCTATCACATTACTATATAATAAAGGTTGTCTTGTAACATTACTATCCCAAATGTATTTAGTGCAATAATACAAATTTTCAAAGTTCACAAAAAAATGCTGCAACAAAATGTTTATAAATATTTATAAAATCTAAATGATCTTAGGAAAAAAATAATAATCGAGTTTTTAGAGGCATAGACTCTACATATAATGTGCAAGTTTCATGTAAATTGAATAATAAATAGTTATTCAACCATGTAGTTGCAAATTGCTTGCTTGTAGAAAATCGTAGTCAAAGTTCAGCCACCTGTGGCTGAGGTTGATGAACGACCAATTTCAATTAAAATTACCACCCTTGTAGATTGGCATTCCTTCAGTAAGGTGTGGAAGTTCCATGAAGATCGCCTGATAAAAAAAAATAAAAAAAATTATTAAAAAAAAGACAGCTTTATATTTACAATTATTTATGATGTAATATCAAAATATAAAAAATAAAACATACTAACTAATTGGTCTGTAATATGCAACATCAAGAGGGAGAACGTCTGGAGTTGCAGGTCTAAGATCTTGAGTGGCAGATGCCGCAGGAGGTGTGGCAGTGGTGTGGCAGGTGCCGCAGGTGTGGCAGGTGGTGTGGGTGCCTGGGAGTGTGAGGGAATGAGGCGGGAGGCTCCTTGCAGCGAGCCCTCCTCTCTCTTCACGCAAGAGAACTCTGTTTTGCCTCAGTGCGGCTTTACGCTCCTTCTTTACTTGGCTAGCGCGTAGAGCTCATGCCTTTAGAGCTTTCTTCTTGTCCGATACTATGCGAGATACTCTATTATCGGTGAGAGCGCGTCAGGGATACGACCGCCTGCACAGACACAGAGGGTGACAGTCAGTAATCGGCTTATCCTCCCTCCCTCTCACACAAGACTGTTGCCAATGAGTGAGTTTATAATTTGTATATGCATAACAAAATATTTTCCACTATTACGAAATACTAGACGCTTACAACGTATGACGCATCACCCTACGGCGCACCCGAGCCGCGAGGACCAGATTTGGGACAATTGTGGCTGGAAAATTTACTCTAATTACGTTATTTATTATCATAACATTAAACGGTTTGCACCACGGTGTTGTCAGAACGTTGTAGTATTTTAGAAAATTTTCAGAAAAATTCGTGTTTGGCCAAATTTTTTCACTGCCAAGGCCCCCTTAGAGAAGCTTAATTTAAAGAAGCGACTTCATACATTATTTTCCGAAAACACATTGGTTATTCATTGTTTGAGACGAGAAAACATGGCTTCTCTGCAAGACTTGGAATTACATGCGAAATTTGGCAAATAAGTCACACATTGTTAAAACATGTTTTATTTCATATATAAATAGTTTATCTATATAAATAAAAACTGAAATGTCCGTTTGTTCAAAATCGCTAATATCCATAAGTTCTAAACTGATTGCTTTGAATTTTTCACACAATGTTCCATTTGCATCCGAGCGGCTTTTTATATACACATTATATAGATGTCACTTCTGTGACGGAAAAAACATGCTTTCTTGAAATTTTTTTCGTGTTTCTCACGTAAGGGAAATCTTCGAAACTACTTTACCGATTGCTTTGAAATTTTGACACAACGTTGCATTGGAATAGGCGCGTATTTTTATATAGTTATTATATACATGCCTTACCTATGACCAGGTTTTTTTTCTCAAACAGCGCCATCTGTTGCACATAATAGCAACACACTTCCAATACTAAATTGAATTTTCATATATTTCGATTTATTTTAATTTGTATTGAATTTTGTGAGACATTGTGTTGGAATTGAGCTGTGTTATTTACCATACCGTTCATTTCATAAGTATAAGTATAAATGCCACACCTGTGACAGGTAAAAATATTCTTTTCTCAAGACATAACGTCGTCTGTCGCACATAAGAGCCACACACACTATCCTAAATGTTACGATTACATTTCAATATCTTCGATTGCATTGACATTAAATTTTCATACATTTCGATTTATTTTCATTTTGATTTCATTATTTTGTGACTGCATTGAAACCGAGCTGTGTTGTTTGCCATACCATTCATTTCGTGTGTATAGGTATAGATGCCACACCTGTGACAAGTAAAAAAAATTGTTAAAAACAGCACCATCTGTTGCACATAACGGGAGCCGGTCGCCGAGCGGACAGCACGCTGGACTTGTGATCTTGTGGTCCTGGGTTCGATCCCAGGCGCCGGCGAGAAACAATGGGCAGAGTTTCTTTCACCCTATGCCCCTGTTACCTAGCAGTAAAATAGGTACCTGGGTGTTAGTCAGCTGTCACGGGCTGCTTCCTGGGGGTGGAGGCCTTGTCGAGGACCGGGCCGCGGGGACACTAAAAAGCCCCGAAATCACCAAGATAACCATAAGAGCCATCCACACTATGCTAAATATATTAAGATTCCATTCAATGTTTCTGATTGCAATGATAAATTGAATTTTCAAAGACTTCGTTTTATTTTAATTTAATTATTTTGTGACATTGCATTGGAATTGAGCTGTGTTTTTACCGTACCATTCATTTTGAGAGTATAAATATAGATGCCACACTTGTAACAGGTAAAAATATACATTTTTTTTTAAAACGGTGCCATCTGTTGCACATAAGAGCAACTCACGCTATACTGAATATTACAATTCCATTTCAATATTTCCAATTTCATTGATAAATTGAGTTTTCATAGATTTTGAATTGTTTTCATTTTGATTTAATTATTTTGTGACATTGCGATGGAATTGAGCTTTGATGTTTACCATGCCGTTCATTTCATGTGTAGTTTATTTTTTTAATTGTTTTCATTGCATTTTTAATTGTTTTTCTTATATTTCAGTGATGGGAACAGAAGATCATTTGATGTTCCCAATTTTCTGATGGGAACATCAGATATGGGAATGCATTGGACGAGGGAGTTGGGAATGGTGAGGAGGACGAGGGGATGGTGGAGTGGGGGATGGTGCGGAGGACAGCAGGGATGGGGGAGGGAGGAAATGGCAGAGGGGACGGGAGAGTGGGGGATGGTTGGGAGGTCAAAGGGACGGGGAAGTTTGGAATGGTTGGGAAGACGAGGGGACGAAAGAGGCGGAATGGTGGGGGAGGACTAGATGTGGGTAAGGTTGCTGTAGCTCAGGAACACACATGCACTGCTGAGCCACTGCAACCCATGGCTGGGTACAGTTAGTTAAACAATAAAATTACAACTTGGAATATCTGATTTTAATTTTTTTAGGGTTTTTAATATATTTAGACATGAATTAAAGTAATTCTCTGGTTTGTTCAAGCGGCCTCGAACGCCCGTAGCGTCTAGATGTGACACTAGCTGCATTGACATTTCACGTGTAAGGTGTTCGTTATTGTCGAAAATTTGACGAACATTATTTGTTAGTGTTTGAGTTTGTTAGCCCGGGGTACTACATCCTTGAGCTTCACTATATATCCCAGTTCTCCATAACTTAAGAAGTCTGGGATATCAACAGTGATGTCATTGACTGAACATTTGTCTGGCTGTCAAATATTTTGCCTCGAAGTTGAGCATCATGAGGGAGTCGCCTTCCTCTATGATCACTGATGGTATGTCAAGTCATGTCATGGGTTAACTTAATGTGTTAACAAACGTTTCTGATGAACGTTTTGCTTTAAGCATGTTGAGCATCTGGATGGGGTCAGTATCCTTCACGACCTCTGGTGGTATATCTAACAAGTGGGACAGCGTGGGCAGAAATTTTCTTCGCTTTCAAATGTTCCGGAAGTAGATTTTGAAGTTCAAAAGGCAAACTGGGATTTAGTTTAACTATTGTGCTCTTTCCTAGAAGGTTTCCTTGGGCACAAACGAATTCCAGTTAACACTTTCTTCGGGATCCAGAGGTTCATGTTTTCCATAGATGTAAGCCTTCATAACTGCAGTCGCCATCACTACACAAATGCAGTATAATCTCCACATTTTTCCAGTAGTAAAGTTATGCACTCGAACTCTGACGATGATTTACTGATCTAGCTGCACTGCTCTAAACAACAAAGCGTCGCTTGCGTTAATGTCCGAAGGTGGAAAATGGTCAGATGGGTAGTTGAAGACTTGGGGTCGGTAGGTCCTATGGTGACCAAATGGATTGATTAAGATTAAGCCACCCAAAAGGTGGCGCGGGCATGAACAGCCCGAAAGTGGAGGCTCTTTGGAGCCATTACCAATAGCTGAAACTGGAGATCTGTAAATGGATGTTTTTTTTGGGGGGGGCGGTCACGGAGGGCAAGCAATACCAATTTGTAGAGCTGGTGAGTTAATGAAGGCGTCTAGGTCTTCTGTGTTTTCTTAGTCAGTCTTGCTGCTAGTTGACATGGCTGTGCTGTCATTGGAGTTCAGTGATGTGGCCTCCATGAGATCTTGCACGCACTACGGGAAGTGTGACAATGGAGTTCTTAATGAAATTTACTCGTCTGAGGAGTCCGTGGCATAGTTCGTTGTTGGTGGTTTTGGTCTCGGCCTGAGGTTGAGGCTGGCTCTGAAGTCGACGAGTTGTGATAGAAGCTGGTTCGGTAACGTCGGTGGTGGTTGTGGTCGGAGAGAGCACGTCTGCGAGCGCGTGTCTGCGGAGATAGTGATGGAGGTAGCTTTCGGGGTTGGATTGGAAGATGCTGCTTTTTGTGCAGCCTTTAGTGGAGCTGACGTCTGAGTTGATATCGACCTAGCAGTCGACCTTGTGGAAATCCCGGGTGTGATAGTGGAGGTAGTGAGACTTGCGTCAGGGGGGTATGATGGGGTCCAGTCCATTGTCTAGGTACAGTACATTTAGTTCTCTGATGAATCGGTGATTGTCGGTCCCCATTGGGGGGCCCTGGGGGCCCCATTGTGAAGGCTGGCTTGACTGGTAGGAGGAACCACTTTTTGATACTAGGAATCGTCTGGTTGGTTGGTGAGAGCTGAGGTGTTGGGTATAGCATCAGGGGCTCTGGTGGCGGGGTTGAGAAGGTTGGCTTTCTTGGTTTCAATCTGGGCCTTGATTTTTTCCTGTCTGCCGAGAAAGCGGTGTGAAATTGCAGGTTGATTGCCGTTGCAGAGATGGCAGACATGGGTTGTCGATTTACAGATCCAGTGGTTGGTCTGGCTAATAAAGACTGTTCGGTCGGCGATGTACTGATGTGGGAAGAGAGGAAAGTGGTGGTGCACTTTGCTAAGTGTGCAATCTATTTTTTTTTTTGAGATCCCCCATACAAGAAAGAGAACAATATTCTCACCTTCTTGACTATGGTCGATGGGTGTAATCAGATGGCTTGTTTTAAGATCTTAAAGACGTCGTTTGTGGTGAAAGTATGGCCGTCCATGGAGAGAGTCCTGACTTTTAGGCGTTTGTGGCGCAATGTTGTTGTTAAAACCCCCTCAACGGGTCCTAGTGGCGATGGATGTCTTGTGTAGTTAGTCAGGATTGCTGGTGTGGACCGGGTGTTTGTGTGTGTTGGTGGACCAAATGAATGAATTGATGAATATTGGCCACCCAAGAGATGGCAGGGCATGAATATATCATAAATGGTAGATTTTTTGTTTAGTAAAAGTATACTGTTGGCTGAGTTCGCATTTAAGTCTTTCAGATATCGCTGGGGAGGATACTGCTCGACAGTATTTGAGGGTGTCCAGCTGCAGGACACTTCTTTTGACCAGAAGATTGGCAGTATTGATGGCTTCAGGGTAGTTACTGCAAGATTCAGGGACTCTTAAAGCTCTAATCAGGTCGTTGATTGCTTCACATTCCTGGAGATAGTGAAGTAGTGGCTTTTATGTGATTGTTTGGCAAAAGATGCATTCCCTCTGTCTGGGTTAATCAATCTCCCAGTTGCATCTGTAACCTAACATAGTCTATATAACGAACTGTTTCCCTGTGTATTGCTTTTGGGGTATTTAACCGTTTTAACTTGGTGGCCTGAAGATGCCATATTGCAGAGGGCGAACCTTCTGCTACTCCGTTGTTGAGGGGCTTTGTTGAGGTGCGAGTGTTTTTAGGTGATGGTGTTTTTTTATGTATTCGAGGCAGAGTTGGATTGTTTTATCAATCACTGGATAACTAGTTGCCAATTTAGCAATTTCATCGCATTTCTCATGTAATGGGATTCCAACATGGGATGGGATCCAGTTTAGGGTTATGTTGAGTCTCTTTTTTCCTTTAGCTACTGCTCCAAGATACAAAATGGTGTAATTATTTCCACGTTGTCGTTCTACCGCTTATTTTCCTAATATTTGAAGTGCAGCTTTTGAGTCTGTGTGTATGATTGCATATTGAGTGTTTTGTGCAATCACACATGTGAATGCCTTTTGTATGGCAAACAGTTCAGTTTGGGTTGAAGATACTGGTCCTTCCAGTCTCCAATAGGCCTGTTTGCTATCCGTGCAAAAAGCAGCACCATCACTCTCATATTGTGTCAACCGATCCGTCTGTGAAGACGTGAGCGGCTACTGCTATGCTTCTCATTTGATTTTCTATGATGCACCTTATGATTGTTGGATCATAGGCAGCTTTTTTCATTGGAAGACTTTTTTCCAGTAAGACATTATAGGTTCTATTACTAGCTTGAAGGTAGCTACATGGAGCCTGACAGCGGAGTGGACTGCACTTTGGATTTGTATTCCTGAGGTTCCGGGTTCGATCCCCGGTGGAGGCGAAAACAAATGGGCAGTTTCTTTCACCATGATGCCCCTGTTACCTAGCAGTAAATAAGTACCTGGGAGTTACACATGCTACGGGCTGTTTCCTGGGGGTGTACTCGCCTAATTGAGCTTGCGGGGTTGAGCTTTCTCCTTGGTCCCGCCTCTCAACTGTCAATCAACTGGTGTACAGATTCCTGAGCCTACTGGGCTCTATCACATCTACATTTGAAACTGTGAATGGAGTCAGCCTCCACCACATCACTGCCTAGTGCATTCCATTTATTAACTACTGACACTGAAAAAATTCTTTCTAACATCTGTGGCTCATCTGGGTACTAAGTTTCCACCTGTGTTACCTTGTTCGTGTCCTACCCGTGCTGAAGAGTTTTTGTCCACCCTGTCAATTCCCCTGAGAATTTTGTAGGTGGTTATCATGTCTCCCCTTACTCTTCTGTTTTCCTGGGACGTGAGGTTCAGCTCCTTTAGCCTTTCCTCGTAGCTCATACCTCTGTTCCGGGACGAGCCTGGTGGCATACTCACAAGGGTGGTAACAAACAAGGGTGGTAACAAAAGGATGCTTGGTCGAGAACCGGGCCGCGGGGACGCTATGCCCCGAAATCATCTCAAGTAACTTCAAAGTAAGGCTCCTCCCACAGTGGGGAACAAGTGTATTTTGGGTGTAGTTGATCACCCCCTCTATCAAAAATCGTGCTTTTAAACTGTAGTCGTTTGGAAATTTTCCCGCTCTGGCAGCCCAAGAGTTTCCATTGTTTTGTCGAAGTTCAACCACCAAGGACTATCTTGCTGGGACTGGATCAAGGGAATAAATTATCTTTGATAATCGTACCTGTTCTTTGATATTTTCTTTCTTGAAGAGAGTGCAAACTAGATTCCAGTCTGTTTCAAGCCTGGTCTACATAGGGAGCTCCCAGAGCAGCTCTCATAGCATTGTTTTTTGGCTACTTCAAGCTTTTTCCACTGTGATTGGATTGAGTGCAGGTGCAGCATAGTCTATCTCTGATCTGACTGCCTGTACATAGTATGAGCGAAAGACTTGCAGATTGGCTTCTCCAGAGAGGGAAGTTAGCAACCTGAGGGTTGCCGTCCGGGCCGCAGAGTTCTCTCAAGTAGGAGACCTCAGCATTAAAATGTGTCCAGGATTATTCCTAGATACTGATAAGTGTCCACCCATTCAATTGGTTGACCCTGTACTGTCAGTGGGATGTGGGCGTCTGTATTTTTATGGGCATGGCTTTTGTCTTGGTGGGGTTGAGTTTGATACCAATCTGCTTTACGTTTTCACTGATGTAGTCTAAGCATTTGTGTGCAAGGCGCGCCGCATCCCTTCAGTTTATGATAACAATATCGTCTGCGTAATTTAGCAGCCTGCTGTGATGTAGGAGTTTCAGCCTCATTATTCTTTCCATTAAACAGTTGAAGAGAAGGGTGCTGCGAATGCATCCTTGCGGTGTACCATATTCATGTCTTTTCGTGCAGTCTCTGAATAAAAATTTCACTCTTGCTTCTCTGAGACAGTTTTTGGTCCAGGAGAGAAGGTTGCCTTTGACCTCTTTGTCGATGAGACGGCAGAGAATAGCTGGGGCGCGAGCAAGTTCAAAGGCTTTCTCGAGGTCCAGGAATATCAGCATTCCTGGTCTGTCATTCTAGTGGGCTAACAGTTGTAGTACATTCCACTGTACCAACTTTTATAGGCATACATGTCCTGTTGCGTCTTAAAGGACATAGTTTAGGCATGTTCCAGTCAAGTCTGTTGCGTGCCACTCTCAGCCATCTTGGCTGCAAAGGTTTGGAGAGAGAGAGATGGGCCTTGGATTAGCTGGATCTTCGGGTTTTGTGATCGGCACTGTCTGCCCTATTCAAAGCTGTAGGTCTAGTTTGAGAAGTCCTGGCTGAAATCAGTTAACCTAAGGTATGCAGCGTTTCCCTCTTGGCCGAGGTATCTAATTATATTATAGGTTGTCTCCAGGGAATGTATCTTTGTAGTTTTTCATAGACCGACTGAGCTCATCCAGTGTGAAATGGGTATTAGTATCAGATTTCTGCACATGCTGTACGGATTCTGTGCCACCTTTTGTCCTCTAATTGTCTGAACTGCTAGTTCATCTGATGGAAGCTGGTTACTGGCTGCTCTTTCAGCAAATTTGGTTGCTAGTACCAAGTGGTGAAGATGCGAACAAGCTTGAATGGTCCCCCCAAGCATATATGCAATCAAAAACTCCACACCTCAGAAGTGCCTCGAACCTATGCAGATAGAGGCACAGGGGCACTATGCAACTGGCGAACACAGTACCTTAACCACTCGACCATCCGTGACCGTACAAAAGACGATGGTAGCCTTGGCTATTTAGCCTACCGTCCCGACGGCACTTAGGGATGAACTTGGGCATAATTACTTCATCAAATCGCCTCATTCTCGTGGGGCCACGTGAGCAACATTATGAGGTGATTTGATGAAATAACTATGCCCAAGCTCACCACCAAGTGGTGAAGACTTCTTTAGTCGACCAGATCGGAATTGTGTGTTGGGAAGACTTCATGTTTTTGTATTCTGATAAGTAATCGCATAAAACTACATATTATATCAAATAACTATCAGAATTGTGATGAAAGGGGGGGGGGGGGGGGGTAATTCATATTTGTCTGATCTCATGCTTGTAACTCCACAAAGGTTTTGCCTTTTTAAATTTATGTACATTATTAACTGACTGACTGTTTAGTTCGACAGTAATAGTTTGAATTTCCATGTCCAGGTAGGTAATCCAAGGCAGAGTTCAGGTGGGTGAGGGGGGCGGGTGGGAAAGTTCCTAGAGTCCTTGACTATAGATCAAAATTATTTCATTTATTCGCAAAAGATAAATAAACTTTCCAGCATTGTTTTAATTTTTGCGAGTTTTAAATGTATCTTGTGAACAATTACAAATCTGAACATATTTTAAAACTTTAATTGCATACCATATCATTGCTTTTATTTAAATTGTCTGACAGATTGACTCTCTGAAATAAAGGTGTGGATGACAAACTATTCACAGCAGAGAAGAAATATATACTTACATTTAAGGATGTAATCATCATGAACTTCCATGATCAGAGAAATCATACGTATGTCATCCACAAACTTTAAAATTAATATTTTTCAAAAAAATCCTCATCACTTTGTTGATGAGGATTGGCCGTCCAAACCGACAAGTTCTCATGGCCGTCCAAACCAATATGGCCCCACACGCACGCTGCCGTTCATGTGAGAACTAATCGTCATAAAACTGGGAGTTGGGCTGTTTTATTAGAATCAGAACTGAATATATTAATTTGTTTAATATAAAATGATTCAGATTTTATCTCGCTTACGAGACCTAGGAAAATAGTTGTAACTCAATCCTCACGGTGACGTCACAGATATGACTAATATTAAACGTATAATTCATTTTTTATTAGCGTGAATAATCCTCAAAATACCTAAATTTAAGTTAATTCGTAGTTAGTCTTAAAAGCTAAAAATCCTCATGGCGGTATATTATTATTAGTGTGTTTTAAGTAGTTAATTATGTTACAATGGGAAATATTTCATAATTATAAGTGTAAAATGATCCAGTTATAAATGAATATGTATTATAAAGGGAGGAATCACTCTTACTATCTTGATTTTAATGTGTAAACATTGTTACACTCAATTGGAAAATAAGATTTCTGGTATAAATACAATAAAATTTATTAATATAAGATAAAATTTGTGTAACATATGTAAAAGATTAAAAATTATAACCTGTAGGTTTATAAATATACTGAATGGACACAAATTTAGTTTTAGTAATGGTCATCGAATTAAGTTTTCATTACTTTAAAAACAAATAAATAGTGTTAGTAATAATTACACATAATTTGATATAATTACAAGCTTTGTCGTCGTCTTGTAAATATGGGAATACATAATGGGATTAATTAAACTAAAATTAATTAATAATTAATTAGAATATGGGAATAAGTGAATATGGGAATACAGGGGTAATGGTATGCAAGCAATGCAGGGTGGTATTCAAGTGGATGTTTGATATTGACATGTTTGTAGATATGATAGCATTCTTCGGGTTATACAACTTGAAGCCCACTTTTGGGATACTGACATGGGTCTGTCGGGTATCTGTGCAGAGTTTATCACATTTTTTATGATTGCTTCATGTTGCGAGTGAACCCTGGCTCTTAAAATAGGCAAGTTTTGGAGCGTCTACCCTGCGTCGCTTAAATAGGGTGATGGGGGGGGGTGTTAAAATTAGTCCTGCAAGTGAAGTCCTCGGGTGTCCAGGAGGGGCAACTATCTGCTTACATTTTAGTGTTTATTATTAAACACATGAAAAATATGCATATATATACAAATATACAGAGCATTATAAAGGCAATATTTTAAAAATAAAAACAGAGGATAACAACATCGACTAAAATAATCGCCTAGATACCTTATTTCCTTTTCTATATTTTGTGGATAGTCATCAGCCATTATCCTTTTAAAATTAGGATCGTCCTCCCATCCCTGCGCATATTGGGAAGGAGAATTGCTGTCATTACTACTACT